>NW_015389125.1:68774-103774 GCF_001527695.2 Protobothrops mucrosquamatus | reverse complement strand
ATGGAATAGAATAGAATAGAATAGAATAGAATAGAATAGAATAGAATATGTGGAACGGAACAGAACAGAATAGAATATGTGGAATGGAATAGAATAGAATTAGAATAGAAAAAAATATGTGGAATAGAATAGGAATAGAATATAATAAAATAGAATAGAATATGTGGAATGGAATAGAATAGAATAGAATAGAATAGAATAGAATAGAATAGAATAGAATAGAATATGGAATGAATGGAATGGAATAGAATAGAATAGAATAGAATAGAATAACAGAGTTGGAAGGAACCTTGGAGGTCATCTAGTCCAACCCCCTGCTCAGGCAGGAAACCCTATACCCTTTCAGACCAATGGTTGTCCAATCTTTTCTTAAAAACTTCCAGTGTTGGAGCATTCACAACTTCTGGAGGCAGGTTGTTCCGCTGGTTAAATTGTTCTCACTGTCAGGAAATTCCTACTTAGCTCTAGGTTGGGCCTGTTTTTAATTATCTTCCATCCGTTGTTTCTTATCCTTCCCTCAGGTGCTTTGGAGAATAGGTGGACCCCCTCTTCTCTGCTTCAGCATCCACATATTGGAAGACTGCTACCATGTCACCCATAATCCTTGTCTTCTTTAGACTAGACACACCCAGTTCCCACAACCGTTCCTTATATGTTTTAGCCTCCAGTCCCCTGATCATCTTTGTTGCTCTTCTCTGTACTCTTTCTAGAGTCTCAACATCTTTTTTACACCGTGGTGACCAAAACTGGATGCCGTATTCCAAGTGTGGCCTTACCAAGGCCTTGTAAAGTGGTATGAACACTTCAGGTGCTCTAGTCTAGAAGATATCCTTCGGAGGTCAAAAAAAGTCAAGATGGCGGCCACAAACAGCTGCCGATTCTTTAATAGGCTTCACAACTAGGACACAGAAAAAGGCAGCTGATGACAAGCCAAGAATGTCTGCCAATTATGATACAGGCAGTCCTTGGCTTAGAAGTAACCGTTCATTTAGTGATTGTACAAAGTTACAACCGCACTGGTGGGAAAAAATGACTTATGGACGTTTTCCCACACAGCATTCCTCCAACATCACGGGATGAAAATTAGGGTGCTTGGCAACTGATTCATATTTATGACGGTTTGCTCAATCCGCACTCCTCACACACACACACACACACACACACACACACACCACTTTTATTAATGGGTTACAGATGGAGCCTTGTCAGAAAGAAAGGTGCTTTTATTTATTTTGATTGCTGGCAGAGTCAGCCAGATGTTTAGACTGGATTTGACATTTTTACCCACCTCCCGTAGGACCCGGCAGAGGCAGATGTTGTTGAATAATATTAATTTAATATTAAATATTAAATTACTCAGCATGTGGTCCTCAATGGAACCGCATCTATATGGAGGGAAGCGTGTAGTGGGGTACCCCAAGGCTCTGTTCTGGGCCCAGTGCTCTTCAACATCTTCATCAACGATTTGGATGAGGGGATAGATGGGGAACTCATCAAATTTGCAGATGACACCAAGCTGGCAGGAATAGCCAACACTCCAGAAGACAGGCTTAGGATACAGGAGGATCTGGACAGACTTGAACACTGGATGCTATCTAACAAAATGAAATTCAATGGTGAAAAAAGTAAGGTTCTACATTTAGGCAAGAAAAACCAAATGTACAGGGAAAGTATAGGGGGTACCTTGCTCAATAGTAGTAACTGTGAGAGGGACCTTGGAGTCCTAGTGGACAATCACTTAAATAGGAGCCAGACGTGTGCAGCAGCTGCCAAAAAGGCCAACACAGTGCTGGGCTGCATTAACAGGGATAGAATCAAGATCACGTGAAGTATTAATACCACTTTACAAGGCCTTGGTAAGGCCACACTTGGAATACTGCATCCAGTTTTGGTCACCACAATGTAAAAAAGATGCTGAGACTCTAAAAAGAGTACAGAGAAGAGCAACAAAGATGATCAGGGGACTGGAGGCTAAAACATATAAGGAATGGTTGCTGGAATTGGGTATATCTAGTTTAATGAAGAGAAGGACAAGAGGGGACATGATAGCAGTGTTCCAGTATCTCAGGGGTTGCCACAAAGAAGAGGGAGTCAAGCTATTCTCCAAAGCACCCGAAGGCAGGACAAGAAGCAACGGATGGAAACTGATCAAAGAGAGAAGCAACCTAGAACTAAGGAGAAACTTCCTGACAGTTAGAACAATTAACCAGTGGAACAACCTGCCTCCAGAAGTTGTGAGTGCTCCAACACTGGAAGTTTTTAAGAAGAGACTGGACAGCCATTTGTCTGAAATGGTATAGGGTTTCCTGCCTGAGCAGGGGGGCTGGACTAGAAGACCTCCAAGGTCCCTTCCAACTTTATTATTATTATTATTATAAATTCATTCTTGCAGAATGTAAGCTGTTCCAAGTCAGGCTGCCTTTCGCAATTGACCAATGGTAGATTTGTCTATGTCGATGGTTATACTGGTGCTTCAGATGTTTTGGGATTGCACCCAACGCGCCTGTTATTATTGGGACTACCTTTGCTTTCTTTTGCCGCAGTCGTTCTATTTCTACTTGCGGGTTTTTGTATTTTGTAATCTTCTCCATTTCTTTCTCTTCTGCCGTCTCCAGGTACTGTCCTGTCCGCTATCCAGACTTTTTTTGTCTTTCTGACCGACAGTTTATAATATAATATAATAATATAACAATAGTAAAGTTGGAAGGGACCTTGAAGGTCATCTAGTCCAACCCCCTGCTCAGGCAGGAAGCCCTATACCATTTCGGACAAATGGCTGTCCAGTCTCTTCTTAAAGACTTCCAGTGTTGGGGCATTCACCGCTTCTGGAGGCAGGTTGTTCCACTGGTTAATTGTTCTCACTGTCAGGAAGTTTCTCCTTAGTTCTAGGTTGCTTCTCTCCTTGATCAGTTTCCATCCGTTGCTTCTTGTCCTGCCTCCAGGCACTTTGGAGAATAGCTTGACTCCCTCTTCTTTGGGGCAGCCCTTGAGATATTGGAAGATTGCTATCATGTCTCCCTTCGCCCTTCTCTTCATTAAACTAGACATACCCAATTCCAGCAGCCTTTCCTTATATGCTTTAGCCTCCAGTCCCCTAATCATCTTTGTTGCTCTTCTCTGTACTCTTTCTAAAGTCTCAACATCTTTTTTACATCGCGGTGACCAAAACTGGATGCAGAATTCCAAGTGTGGCCTTACCAAGGCCTTGTAAAGTGGTATTAACACTTCACGTGATCTTGATTCTATCCCTCTGTTAATGCAGCCTAGCACTGTGTTGCTACTTTGCTTTGCGGCTGTTCGTAATCCCTCTGTGCGCGATCTACTTACATCAGGATGATCCCCTGTTGTTTCTTCAGCTTCTTTGCCTAGAGTAGACCAAGGGTAGGCAACTTTGGCTCTTTTATGACTCGTGGACTTCAACTCCCAGAATTCCTGAGCCAGCCATGCTGAGGGGAAAGGGAGAGATTTCCAAAGTGAGCGATGCTGGCTCAGGAATTCTGGGAGTTGAAGTCCACGAGTCATAAAAGAGCCAAGGTTGCCTACCCCGGCCTAGATGGTAGATAGATGATGATAGATAGATGATAGATGATGATAGATAGATAGATAGATAGATAGATAGATAGATAGATAGATAGATAGATAGATAGATAGATAGATAGATAGATAGATAGATAGATAGATAGATAGACAGATAGATAGACAGACAGACAGACAGACAGACAGACAGACAGACAGACACCTAGACCAGAGGTAGGCAACCTTGGCTCTTTTATGACTCGTGGACTTCAATTCCCAGAATTCCTGAGCCAGCCATGCTGAGGGGACAGAAAGAAGTTTCCAAGCTGAGCCATGCCAGCTCAGGAATTTTGGGAGTTGAAGTCCACGAGTCATAAAAGAGCCAAGGTTGCCTACCCCTGGCCTAGACGGCGTTTGCTGTCTGTTGCTCCTTTCTCAATTCTGGCTTTGCGTGTATTTGTTGTTAATTTTTCTTAATTGCTAGAATGGAACAGCAGATCTTAAAATGTCCTTTTTATAAGAATGCTTTAGTTGAGGGGGGGGAATGCAAGATAAGCTGATGGCAGGAGACAAGTTGTGATTAATCTCCAGAAAGAGAGGAATTTGCAATATGAGGCTGCCAACAAAATTTCATCAGAATTCTGTCTCTCTCTCTCTTTCCCTCCCTCTCTCTCTCTCTCTCCATCTCTCTCCTCCCTTTCTTTCTGCCTTTGAATCAAATTTGACACCTGGCAAGAATAAAATGTGGTTTGCGGTACCTTGCCACTCTTCGTAGACTTAACCCTCTGGGGAGATGTTAGAAAACAGAGCAAAGAGAGAAGACAGGGATGAAAATTCAGCGAGGCTGAACGAATCTTCCTCTCTTCTGACCATTTTTCATTGTCTAATCTTACATTTTTGTTTCTGCTCATTTTGATTTGCAGCTTCCTGGGAGCCTGGAGGGGGGGAGAAATAGGGTAGTGTTTTTCTTAACATCTCCATTTTGGGACAAAATGACACCTCGTTATAAGCAGCCTCCAAAACGAGATCTTTCCCTAATTTAGAAACTTAAGTTTAATTTAGAGCAGTGTTGCCCAACCTCAGCATGTTTTAAGAGGGGTGGACTTCAACTCCCAGAATTCCCCAGCCAGCATAGGTTGTATATGTATAATGTGCAGCATCCGCAGCCAAAAGAAGCGAATACAACCCTGGGTTGTATCAACAGAGGCATAGGATCAAAATCACGACAAGTATTAGTACTCCTTTATAAAGCTTTAGTAAGACCACACCTGGAGTACGGCATCCAGTTTTGGTCCCCAGGTTACAAAAAAGATGTTGAGACTTTGGAAAAAGTGCAGAGAAGAGCAACTAAGATGATTAAAGGCTTGGGGACAAAAACACATGAAGAACGGTTGCAGGTTTTGGATATGGCTAGTTCTAGAGAAAAGAAGGACTGGGGGGGCGTGACAGTAGTATTCCAGTATTTGAGGGGCTGCCACAAGGAGGAGGGGGTCAACTTATTCTCCAAAGCACCAGAAGGCAAGACAAGAAACAACTAATCAAAGAGAGAAGCAACCGTGGAATTAAGGAGAAACTTCCTAACAGTGAGGACAATTAACCAGTGGAACAGCTTGCCACCAGGTGCTCCATCCCTGGAGGTTTTTAAGAAGAGACTGGGCAGCCATCTGTCTGAAATGGTATAGGGTCCCCTGCTTGAGCAGGAGGTTAGACTAGAAGACCTCCAAGGTCCCTTCCAGCTCTGTTCTGATTGACTGAAGCATCTTAAACAGGCCAAGGATGAGAAACAGGGATATAGAGAATTCAAATCCACTTTGAGCATCGTATGACTTTGGACCAGTCCCTCTCTCAGCAAATCTATCTTGCCATGGTTGTGCTTGGTGAACCTGGAAGAAAATAAGACTATATGTAACCCTTGACATATGACCATAATGGAGCCTAACCATTATGGGGAATAGAAACAGAATGGAATGGAATAGAATTAGAAGAATAGAATAGAATAGAATAGAATAGAATAGAATAGAATAGAATAGAATAGAATAGAATAGAAAATAGAATAGAATAGAATAGAAATTAGATTAGAATAGAATAGAATAGAATAGAATAGAATAGAATAGAAATTAGATTAGAATAGAATAGAAATTAGATTAGAATAGAAATTAGACTAGAATAGAATAGAATAAAACAGAGAATAAATAGAATAGACTAGGCTAGAAATTAGACTAGACTAGACTAAAATAAAATAGAATAGAATAGAAAATAGAATAGAATAGAGAATAGAATAGAAAATAGAATAGAATAGAATAGAAAATAGAATAGAATAGAAATTAGAATAGAATAGAATAGAACAAAGAATAAATAGACTAGACTAGAAATTAGACTAGACTAGACTAAAATAGACTAGAATAGAAAATAGACTAGAATAGAAAATAGACTAGAATAGAATAGAATAGAATAGAATAGAATAGTTGGAAGGGACCTTGGAGGTCATCTAGTCCAACCCCCCGCTCAGGCAGGAAACCCTATCCCATTTCAGACAAATGGCTGTCCAATCTCTTCTTAAAAACCTCCAGTACGGGAGCAGTCACAACTTTTGGAGGTTCCACTGGTTAATTGTTCTAACGCTCAGGAAGTTTCTCCTTAGTTCCAGGTTGTAGGTCATCACACTCTGGTTGAGTGAAATGCTCCTCAGAGGACATCCCAACCTGCTTGTGTAGATGATTATGCTGTAATAGATGATGAGGTTGTTGTTGTTGGTGATGATGATGATGATGATGGATGCTTTTTGTTCCCATCTCTCAGGGAAGATGGATCCCTTCAGCACTAAGAACCTGGCTCTCCAAGCTCAGAAGAAGCTGCTGAGCAAGATGGCCTCCAAGAACATGGCCAGCATCTTCATCGACGACACCAGCAGCGAGATCCTGGACGAGCTGTACCGGGTCACCAAGGAGTTCACTCACAATCGCAAAGAAGCCCAGAAGGTCATCAAGAACCTGATCAAGATCGTCGTGAAGTTGGGCGTGTTGTACCGCAACAAGCAGTTTGGCGTGGAAGAGCTGCTCTTGATGGACCGCTTCCGCAAGAAGGTCCACACCTTGGCCATGACCGCCGTCAGCTTCTACCAGATAGACTTCACCTTTGACCGCCGGATCATGGCCAACATGCTCAACGAATGCCGGGACCTGCTCCACCAAGCCATCAACACTCACTTGACCGCCAAGTCCCACTCTCGGATCAACCACGTCTTCAACCATTTTGCGGACTTCGAGTTCCTCTCGGCCCTCTACGGCTCTTCCGAGCCTTACCAGACCCACCTGCAGCGGATCTGCGAAGGGCTGAACCAAATGCTGGATGAAGGCAACATCTGAAAAAAACCCACTGTTGTCTTAAGGACCCAGCTGTGGGACTCCGTCGCTTGGGTTTCACCCCCTCTGGATGTGCTTCTGATGTAATTTAGTGGTATTTTAAGAATGAGATTGTGGGTGTGTGTTTTGTTTTGTTTTTGTTTTAGTTATGGATGGTTTCACCTTGGGTTTTTTCACGGTCCTCTCCGAGGAATGAGCGGGGTTTGTAAAGGTTTTGGAGGAAGGCAATTAGGGCCAACCGCCATTTCTTGGGTTTATTGATTTATTGGAGAGCACGATTAAAGACCATCTTCCAGATTTGCCTCTGAACAGAACAGAATAACAGAATTGGGAGGGACCTTGGAGGTCTAGTCCAACCCCTTGCTCAGGCAGGAAACACCATAGCATTTCAGACAAATGGTTGTCCAATCTCTTCTTAAAAACATCCAGTGCTGGAACATCCACAACATTTGAAGGCAAGCTGTTCCACTGGTTAATTGTTCTGACTGTTAGGTAATTTCTCCTTAGTTCTAGCTTGGATTTCTCTTTGATGAGTTTCCATCCATTGCTTCTTGTCCGGCCTTCAGGCACTTTGGAGAATAGCTTGACTCCCTCTTTTTTGGGGCAGCCCCTGAGATACTGGAAGACTGCTATCAGGTCACCCCTCGTATTTCTCGTCATTAAGCTAGACATACCCAATTCCAGCAACCGTTCCTCATATGTTGTAGCCTCCAGTCCCCTAATCATATTTGTTGCTCTTCTCTGCACTTCTGCATCTGGTCTTCTAGAACAGAAGATGCATCCATGGGAGCAACTAAACCAAAGATTAAACTTGGCTGGGCCTGCTAACTCTGGCAGTCTTTCGCCGATCTTTTCAAGGCGCTCCTTCAGCCAAGTGGGACCTTGGTGGGCCTTTTTCCCAACGTGGGGAGATATTTCACAAAGTAAATATGAACAAGGTATCTCCGAAGTATATATTTCACAAATAGATCTCAGCAGCCTACAGGAAATTCTTCTGAGGTATCACTTCCTAAAACAAAGCTACTGAATGTAGAAATGTAGATTCTATACTTCCATGGTACTCAACACTTAAAGATCGCAATGAAGTCTTCCTCCTCCTCCTCCTCCTCCTCCTCCTCCTCCTCCTCTCCACACATCCATCTCCCTTCTAGCACTGATGATGTTCCTTAGTTAGGGTCATGAAACGTCTGCAAGAAAACAAGCAAGCTCAGAGAGCACCCAGGACCCCAGTCTTTCTTCTTCTTCTTCTTTTCTTCTTCTTCTTCTTCTTCTTCTTCTTCTTCTTCTTCTTCTTCTTCTTCTTCTTCTTCTTCTTCTTCTTCTTCTTCTTCTTCTTCTTCTTCTTCTTCTTCTTCTTCTTCTTCTTCTTCTTCTTCTTTTCTTCTTCTTCTTCTTCTTCTTCTTCTTCTTCTTCTTCTTCTTCTTCTTCTTCTTCTTCTTCTTCTTCTTNTCAGGGCGGCTAACAGCCTCATAAAAACTACAATACAAATACAATAATTAAAAGCCGAATTAAAAAGAAATATTTAAACAGGCCGATCATTAAAATTGTCCTTAAAAATCCCCTAAAAAACCCCGCTAAAATTCCCTAGGCCAGACCCGCTTGTTGGAAAAGCCATGTCTTTAGGGCGCGGCGGAAGGAGGGGAGATCCCTCCTTCTTCTTCTTCTTCTTCTTCTTCTTCTTCTTCTTCTTCTTCTTCTTCTTCTTCTTCTTCTTCTTCCTCTTCCTCTTCCTCTTCCTCCTCCTCCTCCTCCCTCCTCCTCCTCCTCCTCCTCCCCCCCACACACCCGTCTCCCTTTTAGCATTGATGATGTTTCCTATTTGGGTAATGAAACGTCTGCAAGGAAACAAGCAAGCTCAGAGAGCGCCAAGGACCCCTCACTTAAATGTCCACTTCCATCTAGCAGTTCATTTAGCTTGGCAATCAGCAGGAGCTCCTATGGAAATACTTAAAAGTTGGAAGGAACCTTGAGGGCATCCATCTGATCTGAGAGAAAAGCTGCATTAAAGCACCAACAACAGATGGCTGTCCAGCCTTCACTGTCAAAAATCAAAGGACTTTTTTTCCCCCCTTGTAACATTCATCTAGATTCTGTCTCTCTCTAATTTGATTCCGTGCCCTGCCCTCTGGAGGAGTGTTTTTCAAACTTGCCAACTTTAAGATGGCTGGACGCCCAGAATTCCCCAGCCTGCGTGGTTTAAGATGGGTGTCTGTGGAGATTCTTGATAAATCCTTCCATTCCCCACCAACCAGTCAGAGTTGAAGAAGCTTCTTGGATAAGAAGCAAAACATCTTCAAAGAAAAGGAAGAACGTCCAGTTGCCTCTTGAAAAAAGTGCTTTTGGGTTTTTAGATGGGTGGACTTCAACTCCCAGAATCCCCCAGCCAGCTTGCTTTAAGATGGGTGGACTTCAGTTCCCAGAATTCCCCAGCCAGCTTGCTTTAAGATGGGTAGTCTTCAATTCCCAGAATTCCACAGCCAGCTTGCTTTAGGATGGGTGGTCTTCAATTCCCAGAATTCCCCAGCCAGCTTGCTTTAGGATGGGTGGTCTTCAATTCCCAGAATTTCCCAGCCAGCTTGCTTTAAGATGGGTGGACTTCAACTCCCAGAATTCCCCATCCAAAAATGTTTTAAGAGAGGTGGACTTTGATTCCCAGAATCCCCCAGCCAGCATGCTTTAAGAAGGGTGGACTTCAATTCCCAGAATTCCCCAGCCCGCATGCTTTAAGATGGGTGGTCTTCGGCCAGAATTCCCCAGCCAGCCATGCTCTAAGATGGGTGGACTTCAACTCCCAGAATCCCCTGGTCAGCATGCATGCAAACAAACCTTCCAACTGTTTCACCTAACTGAAAATGCTGGGAAAAGCCTGAAAAAAATAAAATAAAATAAAATTATCTTCCTCTCCTGGATGACTCCAGTTCCTTAGAAAGGCTGGCAGGGAAGTTGGTTGGCAAAATGTTTTTCCTCTTTGATTCTTTCCAAAAATTAGTGCGAAGTGCAGATGGGCTGGGTTTTGTGTGTGTGTGTGTGTGTTTGGTTGTTTGAACAGTTACAACCCTGCCCCTCCGGGCTAGTAAACTATTTGTTGAAGCACAGACTTCATTGCAAGAGAAACTAATGCCAGATCTCGCAATGTGTTCCCCACCCACATTCTGGCAGAGAGGAGGAGGAAGAAGAAAAGAATGCGAGTCGGCCTTTAGGATTTGATCTCTGCAGATCCCTCTAATCTGGAATGCTCTCTGCAGATGGCAAACCGGATTCTGCGTTTGCTTGGGGCGCCAAAATAAAATCGGAAGGAATCTGGGAGCGCCGTTTTGGGAACGCGCCAATTCTATTGGGGTGCCGCGTTCAAGTCTACAAGTCTGAATTTTGAATTTTTGAAAGAAAAAAAAAAGCATTCGGTCCTAGAAGCACCAAATCAGGGATATAAATGGGAATGGATAGGGTTTCTTGCCTGAGCAGGGGATTGGACTAGATCAGGGATAGGCAACCTTGGCTCTTTTATGACTCGTGGACTTCAACTCCCAGAATTCCTGAGCCAGCCACGCTGAGGGGAAAGGGGGAGGTTTCCATGCTGAGCCATGCTGACTCAGGAATTCTGGGAGTTGAAGTCCATGAGTCATAAAAGAGCCAAGGTGGCCTAGCCCTGCTATAGACCAACTATACATCCGGTGGAACTACTGGTTTGTACCTTTAGAGCAGGGGTCTTCAAACGTGGCCCTTTGATGACTTGTGGACTTCAACTCCCAGAATTCCTGAGCCAGCATGGGGGAACTATGGCCCCTTCATGACTCGTGGACTTCAACTCCCAGACTTCCTGAGCCAGCCATGCTGAGGGGAAAGGGAGAGGTTTCCAAGCTGAGCCATGCTGACAGGAATTCTGGGAGTTGAAGTCCACCAGTCATAAAAGAGCCAAGGTTGCCTATCCCTGACCTAGATGATAGATAGACAGACAGACAGATGATAGATACACCTAGATCAGGGGGTAGGCAACCTTGGCCCTTTTATGACTCGTAGACTTCAACTCCCAGAATTCCTGAGCCAGCCACGCTGAGGGGAAAGGGAGAGGTTTCTAAGCTGAGCCATGCTGGCTCAGGAATTCTGGGAGTTGAAGTCCACGAGTCATGAGGGGGGCCATAGTTCCCCCATGCTGGCTCAGGAATTCTGGGAGTTGAAGTCCAGGAGTCATAAAAGAGCCAAGGTTGCCTACCCCTGGGCTAGGGGATTCTGGGAGTTGGGGGAACTATGGCCCCTTCATTACTTGTGGACGCATGCCTGGCTGAGGAATTCTGGGAGTTGAAGTCCACAAGTCATAAAAGGGCCAAGTTTGAAGACCCCTGACCTAGATAGTGGACAAGGCAAGAGACTGGGAGGAAACCCTCCCCATTTTCTCAGCCTCTAAAGAGGGGGAGGAGAGATGCTGCCTAGGGAAGGGTCAGATAAGCGAGGGAGTAGCCCAAAGCTGCATAACAGGTGGAGAAAGAGACACACTCAATCAGAACAGAGCTGGAAGGGACCTTGGAGATCTTCTAGTCCAGCCCCCCTGCTCAAGCAGGAGACCCTATACCATTTCAGACAAGTGGCTGTCCGGTCTCTCCTTAAAAACCTCCAGTGATGGAGCACCCACAACATCTGGTGGCAAGCTGTTCCACTGGTTAATTCTTTTCACCCATTGTTTCTGGTCTTTCCTTTCGGTGCTTTGGAAAATAAGTTGACCCCCCCTCCTTCTCTTTGGGGCAGCCCCTCAAATACTGGAAGACTGCTATCCTGTCACCCCTAATCCTTCTTCTCATTAAAGTAGGCTTACCCAATTTTTGCAGCCGTTCTTTATATTTAGTTTTAGTCTCCAGGCCTTTAATCACAATTCGTTGCTCTTCTCTGCAGCTGATGTTCTGTGCATCCAAGCCTCCCAATTCTGGCAAGAACCTCTGGGGGCCCAAAGGGATTAGCCACCATTCACCGCAACCAGGAAAGTCCTCCGGATGTGGGTTTAAGAAAAACAAAGCATCCAAATTGCAAAGCCTGGATACCGCCATCCAGGCTCTTCCTGGTTTGTTTGTTTTTTTTAATCTGCCCGTAGATAATTTCAGAGCTCCTTGGCTGAGGTGACTGCCCTGTGTGCCGAAACCTCTGGCGCCCATCACAATAGCAGAAGGTTCACAACATTCTGACTCACAATATCCTGGTTTGTTTTCTTCCCGTTTTTCCATCGTCCCAGATCTGGCTTAGCAGTGAAGCAGGGAAGCCTCGTTCCTGAGCTATATGTGGCTTAGCATGAGGGATAATTATTGGGCTAAGCCATACTAGTTGGCAGCATAAACTATAATTGACTGTGTTTCTGTTTCACATTAAGCCAACATCCGGAGAAGACACAATGTGGCTTAGCACAATGAATAATTGTTTGGGCTAAGCTATACTAGTTGGCAGCATAAGCTATAATTGGCTGCATAAACTATAATTGGGGGATTCTGGGAGTTGGAAGTCCGCAAGTCTAAAAGGGGTCAAGATTGGACATCCCTGAGACAGTGTGACAGCAGCAACATGGGTGTTTGTCCCAGAGTTTGGGTAAATGTTTTTTAAGTCCCACCTGGGAATCTGGTAGATCACCCAGGGATCCACCTCATTTTGAGCAAAGTGAAAGAAATTGAAAAGAAGGTCAACACACTGAACGGGCACCCAGCCAAGCACAGCTGGCGTAGGCCCTCTCGGCACGCTGCCCGTTTGGAGAATGGCTTTCTGGGCAGGCAGTCTTTTGTCTGCAAACAAGCATTCCTGCAAGCCCACATCGGAACACATTTGCTCGTGACATTAAAATGGTGGAAACAGAAAACCCTCCGATGTGTAACAGCATTCAGACGTGCAATGATTTTGATGGTGGTCAGATGCCAGCCAGAAGTTGAACCGGCCTGAGGACTAGGTGCATAAATTGTGTCAAGCCATGCTAGGTAATATAGTTTACCGCATTAAACCATAATTAGCTGTGTTTCTACTTTCCCCTAAACTGACATCTAAAGAATAATTCTTAAGCTAAGCCATACTAGTTTACTGCCCGAACTATAATTATCTGTGTTTCTGTTGCACATTAAGCCAACATCTGTAGAAGACACAATGTGGCTTAGCATGATAGATAATTGTTTGGACTAAGCCATACTAGTTTGCTGCATAAACTATAATTGGCTGTGTTTCTGTTTCACACCTAACCAACATCTGGAGGAGACACATTGTGGCTTAGCATGATGGATTATTGTTATGCTAAACATGCTAAGTTTTCTGCACAAACTACAATTAGCTGTGCTTGGTTTGCACTAAACCAACATCTGAAGAAGACAAAAATGACTCGGCATGATGGATAATTGTAAGTGGACATGAATGATCTCCAAGATAGCTTCAAATTTTTCTGTTTTCCAGAATTCATATCCCCCTGCTTGACGATCAGGCAGCAGCCCGATTCACACATTGTGCTAAACTATGGTTTAGTTAAGAGTTTACTGGATCAAGCCAAATTGGCTAAATTCACACAATGCGCTTAGCGACGAATCAGAGTTTATAAAACAAGGCCTACCATGGTTTGAGCTAAGGCCCAAGCAAACCACAGCTTGGCTTAGCACAAGCCAACTTGCCTCTGGAAACCTTGGGGCCGTACTGGCTGAGGAGTCCTGGGAATTCCTTTTCCAACATCTCCCAACGAGAGCAGACTCGGGAACACTGGCGCAACTCCATCTCTATGTCTGGGATTTGCAATTTAGATGCCATGCAAAGATTAGGCAAAGAGAGGCGTCTTAATTACTTCCAAGGAGCCTCCATATTCAAGAGCATTCAGCCTTACAATGATTAGAACAGGCTTTCCCAACCTTGTCAATGTGAAGCTGGGTGGACTTCAATACCCAGAATCCCCTAGGCAACTTGGCTTTTTATGACTCGTGGACTTCAATTCCCAGAATTCCTCAGAGATAGTTAAACACTGGCTCCGGAATTCTGGAAGTTGAAGTTCACGAGTCATAAAAGAGCCAAGGTTGCCTACCCCTGCCCTAGGCAGCATTTACTTGCCTCCAACGAGCCTCCATATTCAAGAGCATTCTGCCTTAAAATAAGTAGCAGAGTTTCAGAAACTTGGCAACTTGAAGCTGGGTGGACTTCAACTCCCAGAATTCCCCAGCCAGTGTTTAACTATCTCTGAGGAGCCTCCATATTCAGGAGCATTCAGCCTTACAATGATAAAAACAGGGTTTCTCAACCTTGTCAATGTGAAGCTGGGTGGACTTCAATTCCCAGAATCCCCTAGGTCAGGGGTAGGCAACCTTGGCTCTTTTATGACTCGTGGACTTCAACTCCCAGAATTTCTGAGCCGGCATGGCTCAGCTTGGAAACCTCTCCCTTTCCCCTCAGCATGGCTGGCTCAGGAATTCTGGGAGTTGAAGTCCACAAGTCATAAAAGAGCCAAGGTTGCCTACCCCTGATTTAGGGGAATCCAATGGCCATATAAGGAGGCCCAATCCCTTGATCTAGTGCAGGGGTAGGCAACCTTGGCCCTTTTATGACTCGTGGACTTCAATTCCCAGAATTCCTGAGCCAGCCATGCTGAGGGGAAAGGGAGAGGTTTCCAAACTGAGCCATGCTGACTCAGGAATTCTGGGAGTTGACGTCCACGAGTCATAAAAGAGCCAAGGTTGCCGACCCCTGGCCTAGGCAGCGTCTAATTATCTCTAACGAGCCTCCATATTCAAGAGCATTCTGCCTTAAAATAAGTAGCAGAGTTTCCCAAACTTGGCAACTGGAAGCTGGGTGGATTTCAACTCCCAGAATTCCCCAGCCGGTGTTTAACTATCTCTGAGGAGCCTCCACATTCAAGAGCACTCAAGCCTTGAAATAACCAGGGCGGCATTTCCCAACCTTGGCAATGTCAACTCCTAGAATGGAGTTTCCCAATCATGGTGGTAACACGTGATGATCATAAAATGAGCTGGCCATGTGTCGGATCGGATTTAATGACCTTTTTTCCACCGGTCATTAAGTGAGTCCTCATGGGTGTTAAGTCTATCTGCAGCCTGGTTGGACCTGGGTGTGTGTGTGTGTGCGTGTGTCCTTGGACCTTGCTTTCAGGCACACTGGCCTAGGAGAGTGGATAGTTCCGAAGCTTGACAACTGGAAGACGGGTGGACTTCAACTCCCAGAATTCCCTAGATGGGGTCTAATGAACTCTGAGGAGCCTCCATGTTCAAGAGCATTCTGCCTTGAAATAACTTGGGCAGTGTTTCCCAATCCTCACAATGTCAACTCCCATCATGGTTGTAACACCTGATGGTCATGAAACGGGCTGGTCATGTGTCGGACCGGATTTTATGACCTTTTTTACAGCAGTCATTAAGTGAATCATGGTCGTTAAGTGAATTTGCAACCCTGTTGGACTCCCGGGGGGTCCGTGGATCACGCTTTCAGGAACACTGGCCTAGGGGAGCAGATAACTCACAAGCTTGGCAAGTGGCAGACAGGTGGACTTCAACTCCCAGAATTCTCCCCTGCTGGCTGGGGGATTCTGGGAGTTGAAGTCCACGTCTCTTAGGCTCTGGTATCCCAACACATCTGTATTTTGTCTTCCGGTTTAAACACAGAAAGATGCAATCCTACAGGGAATCAGCTGCAGGAATTCCAGCTTTTTTTTGTCCCTAGCTGCCGGAGGGAGGCCTTCATGGGAAGGAGCAGCTGGTGTCACAACCCTTGTGATGAACCACAACCACACTGCAGGTGAAGGACTCTGCCAAGCCAGAGGCGGAAACCCGGACAGGGAGGGATGCTCGGCTGCAGAGTTGTCCGACTCGTTTGTCAACCTCTGGAAAGGGTTTATTATTCACGATGCGGTCCGGGAAACCGAGCCAGAATGGCTGGCGTCACTGAAAGCACACAAGGGCAGGAAGTGTTTTGCTGCGATGTTGACAGGTGTGGGTTGTTCCCCATTGTGTGGTCTTCCAGGCCTGCTACTCAAGAGTTGCGTAAGAGAAAACAAATACTGGAGTAGGAGTCGCGTCTTAACCCAGGAGATTCTTCAAAGGGAAGACACAGGTGGCCCTCGACTCGTGAGCACCATCGTTGCTAAGCGAGGCAGTCGTTAAGTGGGGTTTGCCCCGTTTTACGACCTCTCTCGCCACCGTTGTGAAGTGAATCACTTGGGGTTGTTAAGCTAGGAACACCGCTGAAATCGGTGGCTTGGATTAAGAAAAGAAAAACAATGTTGTTTCCACCGGGAAACCGCTGCTGGACTTTGTGCTTGGGGTGAGGGGAAAAAAAAATGAAATTTTGAGTTTGAGTTTTGCGGATTAGATAGGTTTGTTGTGACAGAAATGGCTAGTATAAATTATTGCATAAAAGCGAAAAGGTGAGCTGGCGTATTATGACAGGTGGTCCTCGACTTACGACCGCAACTGAGCCCAAAATTGGCGTTGCTAAGTGAGACGTTGGCGAAGTGATTTTTCTCGCCATTTTGCGACTTTTCTTACTGCGTTTGTTAAGTGAATCCCTGCAGTTGTTAAATGAGTAACGCCGTTGTTAAGTGAATCGGGCTTCCCCCGTTGACTTTGCTTGTCGGAAGGGCGCAAAAAGGGGATCGTGTGACCCCCGGGATGCTGCCACCGTCGTAAATATGAGTCAGTTGTCAAGCATCTCAATGTAAATCGCGCGACTATGGGGATTCTGCAACGGTCGTATCTTTTTTCAGTGATGATGTAACTTTGAGCGGACACTAAATGAAGTGTTGTAAGTCGAGGACTGCCTGAACTTCATTCTACTACGCCAAAAAGTCAGAAGTCAACGCTTTTCTTTTCCTTTTTACCCTATACTTTTTCTTTTTCCCCTCTCCTTTCCTCCTTTTCTATTATTTTCAATTTTCTTTTTGTATTTCCTGCTCTATGGAGTAGAGAGCTGGTCTCTGACAGAAGGCCACCTGAAGAGACTTGAAGCATTTGAAATGTGGATTTACAGGTGACTGTTACATATAAGCTGGATTGACAAGATCAGAAATGAGGAGGTGATAAGCCCCCTGGGAAAGCCCAGGGAAATCATCAAAACAATTAAAAAGCGAAAATTAGAATATTTCGGACATGGGATGCGACACCCAGAAAAACACGGCATGCTCCATTTAATCCTCCAGGGAAAGATGGAAGGCAAACGAGGTCCAGGCAGAAGAAGAACATCGTGGCTTCAAAATCTAAGGGACCAGTTTGGACAAAACTCCGCAGCACTTTTTCGTGCGGCTGCTGATAAAAACAGGATCGCCAACGTCCGATAACGGATATGGCACAAGAAGAAGATTTTATATTTTGATAAACTAATATAAATTGGGTGGGTTACAACTTCCAGAATTCCCCAGCCAGCCATGCTTTAAGAGGGGTGGAGTTCCTCTCCCAGAATTCCCTAGCCAGCATGCTTTAAGAGGGGTGGACTTCAACTCCCAGAATTCCCTAGCCAACATGCTTTAAGATGGGTGGAGTTCCTCTCCCAGAATTCCCCAGCCAGCATGCTTTAAGATGGGTGGACTTTGATTCCCAGAATTCCCCAGCCAGCATGCCAACTCTGCTATGGAGAAATGGATCTTTTTTTTTTTCAGCCATTCTCTTCCCCTTCACACCAGTTTTTTCTAGGGAGGACTAAATAACCCGGGTTTAGCTCTTCTCACAACACTGGATGGAGTCAGTTCAATCTGGGGCGCAATTAAGTCTAATTTAAATTTAAAGGAGGGAATTAGCATTCGTGGGTGTGCTTAGATTGGTGTGTCAAAACGTCAAGATGGCAGCTGCAATTACGGGATCAAACTCCACCCGCTGACTTTTTGTTCCTCTCCACACGGGATGATGCTCCTGTTAGCCGCCCCATTAAGCGTGTGGCCCTGCAAGTTCATGTGCCAGCCTGAATCCATAAACTCGACAATGTTTTAGCTTCGTGCAATGTGTGGTTCCAGGTTGGGCGATTGTGAAGGCCTGTGCAACTGGATTGAATACATTTTAGATCTAGGGGTCCCCAACCCCTGGGCTGCAACGCACTAATTATTCGGAACCGGGCCGCACGAAAGCCAGGCCGGTGCGTGCACGCAGCTCCACTCGCGCTAGTGATGCCCCAAAGACTCTCTTCTCTCGCGCGCGAGTGAAGCTGCACGTGTGGACACATACACACTGGCCCGACACTCACACGACTAGTTTCCCATCTCCTCCCCCGGCCGGGCTGCTTCCGATGCTCCAAAAACGGAGGGGTGAGGGCAGAAGCTGAGTGGGACGAGGTGCTCCGAGCTTGCTTTTTGTCTTGCAGACGTTTCATTACCCATACTAGGGAACACCATCAGTGCTAGAAGGCAGTGGGGTTTCTGGGGAGGGGGGGAGGAGGAGGAGGACGACGACGACAACGACGACTGTGGGGTCCCTGGTGCTCTCTGAGCTTGCTTGTTGTCTTGTAGACATTTCATGACCCAACTAGGTAACATCATCAGTGCTAGAAGGCAGTGGGGTTTCTGGGGAAGAGGAGGAGGAGGAGGAGGAGGACGACGACGACTGTGGGGGTCCCTGGTACTCTCTGCACTTGCTTGTTGTCTTGCAGACATTTCATGACCCAACTAGGTAACATCATCAGTGCTAGAAAGGAGTGCTGTTTGCTGTCTGTTTATATTCTGGTGTCTTGCCGAGCACGCCCTGCTCAGCTGCCTGTGCAGGACACCCAACCCGCTTTTCGAGCATCGGGCAGCCTTGGTGAGTCTGAAGAAGGCCGAGATCGTGTCCCCCAAAGTTTCTCTTCTCCGTGCCACAGATGGACAAAAGGCTTCGGGTTTGTGTGTGTGTGTGTGTGATCTAATGTGGCTTCAGGCCTTCTGTCCCTCTGCCAAAGCTTTTGGCGCAGAGAAGTCCGAAGGAGAAACCCACGCCCAAAAGCTTCTCTTCCCTCTTGTGGGAGCGGAGCTGTGCACACACGACAGCCCAGCGCTCATGCGTCTCAGCCAGCTGGGCCACCAAGCCACAAAGGTTGGGGACCGCTGTGTTAACCCACAATCACATCTGTCTTGAACCCCGTTTGTTGCCTCTCGTCTTCGCCTCAAGACTTCTGGAGAATAAACCCCCGCTTCCATTACAGGTATCCCTCGACAGCTTGTTTAGTGACCGTTCCAATTTACAACGGCCCTGAAAAAAAGGGACTTACCGCCTTTTTTCACACGACCGTTGCAGCCTCCCTGGGGTCACGTGGTCCAAATTCAGACGCTTGGCAACTGACTTATATTTATGACGGCTGCAACGTCCCAGGGGTCATGCGATCCCCTTTTGCCACCTCTGACAAGCCAGATTCACTTAACAGCCATGCGACTAACAACTGCAGCGATTCGCTTAACAATGTCAGCAAGCCAGGACGTAAAATGGAGCAAAACTCACTTTAACAAAAGTCTCGCTTCACCACAGAAATTTGGGGCTGAATTGTGGCCTACCAATATTGTCTTCTCTTTTGTTAAGGGAAACTGAGGCAGAAAGGCAGGCGGAAACCAGCCGGATTTGAGGATATAAATCTGGTTTTTATTCATACGATTGCTCCTTATCCACGGGGTGACTCTTTTTGGGGTGACCGTTCGACCGATATATAGGGAAGAGGTTGCGGGCAGAGAAAGAAACTTTGTGGAGGGGATTATGCACACTTGCACGCACGCACACACTAATACCTGCAAAGGGATCGACTTTCCGCAAGTCTTTTTTTGGCTAAATCCTGCTCCGAGGGGATGCAGTCAGATCCTTTGCAATTCAGTTTTTGCAGCACCGGATCCGAGACGCAGTAATCACGTCCCTGGTTTGCTTCTCGCGCAGCCCGGAACTTCCCCGGTGCCACGGAAGAACGGCATGGAAGGAGCTATCGAGTCCAAAGGGTTTCACGCATGGCTCCTGTTTCTTCCCCCAAGGTGTTCTTCTAAAGCGGTGCTCAGGTGGGCCTCAGGATCCGGGAAGGGAGACTCTCCCACCAGGAACAGACGAGGTCCCACCGGATTTCTTCTCCTGGGCCACGAGGGAGAGGGGCTCACAGTTCATCGTGGGATTTTTCGGCCACGATCATCAACTTGGCGAGTTGGGAGTGGAATTTGCCCTCCCGGTGAGACACTGGAAAGAGGAAGAAGAGGACAGGCAGGTGGGACTCCGAGGTGGTGGGACCGCCGGCTGGCAGGTGGGCTGCCGAGACCGGCGAGCAGAAGTCAACTGCAACCGGAGATGAAGAGGGAAGATTTTTCTGGAATTTTGGCCCTGGGACCTACTCTAGCTAAATTGGGAAAAAATCAAACCAACAGTTTGGCCAACAGAGAAGAATTACCGTATCTTTTTTCTTTTTTTAAATCAATTAAAAATCTGCTAGCTCTAACTCGCTAGCGTGAATAGGTCTACGCAATCTGAGCTGTGGGGGGTCCTTGGTGCTCCCTGAGCGTGGTGGTTTTCATGCAGACGTTTCGTGATCTAACTAGAGAACATCATCAGGGCTAGAAGGGAGTCAGTGGGGTTTGTGGAGGAGGAGGAGGAGGAGGAGGAGGAGGAGGAATGTGGGGTCCTTAGTGCTCTCCGAGCTTAGTAGCAGAAGGTGAAGGAGAAAGAGTGGAGGAGAAGGAAAAGGAGAAAGTGGTGGAGAAGGAGAAAGTGGTGGTGGAGAAGGAGAAGGGGAAACAGTGGTGGAACAGAAGAATGAGAAAGTGTTAGAGGAGGAGAAGGAGAAGGAGAAGAAGGGCAGTTGTGGGGTCCTTGGTGCTCCCTGAGCTTGGTGGTTTTCATGCAGACGTTTCATGACCCAACTAGAGAATGTCATCAGAGCTAGAATGGAGTCAGTGGGGTTTGTTGAGAGGAGGAGGAGGAATGTGGGGTCCTTAGTGCTCTCTGAGCTTAATAGCAGAAGGCGAAGAAGAGTGGAGGAGAAGGAAAAGGAGAAAGTGTGGAGAAGGAGAAAGTGTTGGAGGAGGAGAAGGGGAAAGAGTGGTGGAGAAGGAAAAGGAGAAAGTGGTGGAGAAGGAGAGTGTTGGAGGAGGAAGAGAAAGTGTTGGAGGTACGAGAAGGGAGTGGGGTTTGTTCTCTGTTTATATACAAGTGGCTCCCCTGTCAGTGTTAGTAGGAGACTGGTTTTTTCCCCTCTTGGTTAGGGTATTATTTTCTGCTTGATGATTTGTCTGGTGTCAATCCCTGCTTATCTAGGTTTCTCATTCTGTAAAGTTCTTGGTGGTTCCGAGTTTGTTTTCTTGCAAACAACTCATGACCCAACCTGGTAACATCATCAGGGCTAGAAGGGAGTGTAGGATTTGCTCTCTGTTTATATCCAAGTGGCTTGGTGGGAGGGTCTTGGTGAATTCACCAAGAAAATCACCAATTCCTTAATTGAGCTGTTGCTTAGTCTTGTCTAGGTTGGCAGTTCCTTGATTGGGGTAATTGTTTACTGCTTGATTGTTGGTCTAGCGCAGGGGTAGGCAACCTTGGCCCTTTTATGACTTGTGGACTTCAACTCCCAGAATTCCTGAGCCAGCCATGCTGAGGGGAAAGGGAGAGGTTTCCAAGCTGAGCCGTGCTGGCTCAGGAATTCTGGGAGTTGAAGTCCACGAGTCATAAAAGAGCCAAGGTTGCCTACCCCTGGTCTAGCATTAATCCTGGTGTTAATCTCTGTGTCAATGCTGCCAACATTGGATGTTTTGCATTGACAACAGATGGAAATGTAGTCATTCTTTTCTCTTTCGCTTTTAGAGTTAATAATAGTAATAATAACAATAATTATAATTATAATAATAGTAAAGTTGGAAGGGACCTTGGAGGTCATCTAGTCCAACCCCCTGCTCAGGCAGGAATCCCTATACCATTTCGGACAAATGGCTGTCCAGTCTCTTCTTAAAAACCACCAGTGTTGGAACATTCACAAGTTCTGGAGGCAGGTTGTTCCACTGGCTAATTGTTCTCACTGTCAGGAAGTTTCTCCTTAGTTCTAGGTTGCTTCTCTCCTTGGTTAGTTTCCACCCGTTGCTCCTTGTCCTGCCTTCAGCACTTTGGAAAATAGCTTGACTCCCTCTTCTTTGGGGCAGCCCCTGAGATATTGGAACACTGCTATCATGTCTCCCCTCGTCCTTCTCTTCATTAAAGTTAGATGATGCTGGGGAGAGGATGTGGACGAGAGTCCAGCTAGACATAACAACACTAAATCTAGCGTGAGAATCAAGGTTATTGAGCCCAGAGCTGATAAGGAATTGGTGGGCTGGAGAACTGGAGAGGAGGCCTGCCCTTCAAGCTAATTGGGGAATGTGATTTATGACTGTTAATTGGAGGAGGGAATTATGCTTTGATACTATGTGCCCAGGGGAGGGGAATTCAGTGTTTGGCTTCGATTGTGCAGTGCCGATATTATGCTACTCGAATAAAAGATTCTTGAAGGTAAACAATGCGTCGAAGTTCTTTGGAAGAGTTTCATCTGTCGGAACCATGACACTCTGCTTACCTGGATCTTGACAGCTAACAAGCTAACAAAACTTTTAATCCTTTGGTTTTTATACTTTCAATATGATTTTATTTCTCTTCTACATTTTGATTGGGAGCTGCCTAGAGCTGGTGGAAAGATGGGTGGCTAATCTAAAGATTACAAATAAGTAAATAAACAAACTCACCTGTCTGTTCTGTGACCAAGAATTCCTCCTCTTTTAATGGGACGTCGTCCTGGCCTCCGACGCCAGCCGTGGACTAAAAGGCAGAAAACCCATCAGCCAAACAGGAATGTCCAAAGGGCTCGACCCCTCACCCGCTGTTGTAACGGCCTGTCCCTGGGATAAGAGGGAGGTGGGCCCAGGGCAGGGGTAGGCAACCTTGGCTCTTTTATGACTGGTGGACTTCAACTCCCAGAATTCCTGAGCCAGCCACGCTGAGGGGAAAGGGAGAGGTTTCCAAGCTGAGCCACGCTGGCTGAGGAATTCTGGGAGTTGAAGTCCACGAGTCATAAAAGAGCCAAGGTTGCCTATCCCTGGTCTAGCATTAATCCTGGTGTTAATCTCTGTGTCAACGCTGCTGCTGGTTGGGTGGTGCCTCCTAGTGGTCGGTAGAAAATATAACAAGGGCCAAGAATTTTTGTAGTAAGTGAACTGATAAACCAGGGGTCTTCAGATTTGGCCCCTTCATGACTTGCGGACTTCAACTCCCAGAATTCCTCAGCCAGCATGGGGGAACTATGGCCCCTTCACGTCTTGTGGACTTCAACTCCCAGAATTCCTCAGCCAGCATGGGGGAACTATGGCCCCTTCATGACTTGCGGACTTCAACTCCCAGAATTCCTCAGCCAGCATGGGGGAACTATGGCCCCTTCACGTCTTGCGGACTTCAACTCCCAGAATTTCTCAGCCAGCATGGGGGAACTATGGCCCCTTCATAACTTGCAGACTTCAACTCCCAGAATTCCTCAGTTATCATGGGGGAACTACGGCCCCTTCATAACTTGCGGACTTCAACTCCCAGAATTCCTCAGTTATCATGGGGGAACTATGGCCCCTTCATGACTTGCAGACTTCAACTCCCAGAATTCCTCAGCCAGCATGAGGGAACTACGGCCCCTTCATGACTTGCGG
This sequence comes from Protobothrops mucrosquamatus, assembly GCF_001527695.2. Lineage (NCBI taxonomy): Eukaryota > Metazoa > Chordata > Lepidosauria > Squamata > Viperidae > Protobothrops > Protobothrops mucrosquamatus. The sequence continues at coordinate 80,319 of NW_015389125.1, read as the reverse complement.
ACTTCAACTCCCAGAATTCCTCAGCCAGCATAGGGGGAACTATGGCCCCTTCATGACTTGCAGACTTCAACTCCCAGAATTCCTCAGTTATCATGGGGGAACTATGGCCCCTTCATGACTTGCAGACTTCAACTCCCAGAATTCCTCAGCCAGCGTGCCAGGCTGAAGAATTCTGGGAGTTGAAGTCCACATGTCATAAAAGGGCCAAGTTTGAAGACCCCTGTCATAAACTAACATGAGAAAGGAACCCCTGGATTCAAACTGGCATCCAAACCCTGGTTACAGACACCACCTTTCCCCCAGCCCCCCTTCCGGTGGGACTCACATAAGCCATGGCGTACTTGATCTTTGCCCCTTTCATTTCAGCTTTAAACTGGGTGAAGAAAAGGTAAGATTTCCCTTGGGGCCTGAAAGACAGAGAAAAAAAAAAAAGACAAAATTGAAACGGAATTCAATTGTGTATTTTATATTTGGCCAAATAGGATTAGACACCACAAGGAATTTTGTCTCCGGTACAGAAACGCTCAGCGTGTTTGCAAAGCGACAGAGAGAATGACAATAACGATAATAATACAGACAAAATGCAGGGGGGGGGGGGATTTAAAGGAGATAATAAAAAGCAGAAATAACAATACGGGCAGTCCTCGGCTTACGACCACAATTGAGCCTCAAGTTTCCGTTGCTAAGTGAGACGGTTCGCTTCTCCATTGACTTTGCATGTCAGAAGGTCGCAAAAAGGGGATCCCGGGACACTGACACCGTCATACATGTGAGTCAGTTGCCAAACGTCTGAATTCTGATCACGTGACCCTAGGCTGCAACAGTCGTAAGTGTAAAAACGGCCGTAAGTCGCTTGTAATTTTGTAACTGTAATTTTGACTGGTTACTAAATGAACCGTATGGGTCAGGGGTAGGCAACCTTGGCTCTTTTATGACTCGTGGACTTCAACTCCCAGAATTCCTGAGCCAGCAATGCTGGCTCAGGAATTCTGGGAGTTGAAGTCCACGAGTCATAAAAGAGCCAAGGTTGCCTACCCCTGGTATAGATTAATATAGCAATAGCACTTAGACTTATATACCGCTTCACGGTGCTTTTACAGCCCTCTCTAAGCGGTTTACAGAGTCAGCTTATCTGGGTCCTCATTTTACCGACCTCGGAAGGATGAAAGGCTGAGTCAACCGCGAGCCGGTCAGGATTAAACTCCTGGCAGTCGGCAGAATCAGCCTGCAATGCTGCATAGGAAGGAAGGAAGGAAGGAAGGAAGGAAGGAAGGAAGGAAGGAAGGAAGGAAGGGCAATAGCAATAGACTTATATACCGCTTCACAGCTTTCTCTAAGCAGTTTACAGAGTCAGCCTATGGCCCCAACAATCTGGGTCCTCATTTTAACGACCTCGGAAGGACGGAAGGCTGAGTCCATCTTGAGCTGTTAAGGGTGCTAGAATCAGATGGTGGGTAGGACGGGGATAGGATAGGATAGGACAGGACAACAGAGTTGGAAGGGACCTTGGAGGTCTTCTAGTCCAACCCCCTGCTCAGGCAGGAAACCCTATATGGCTTTAGACAAATGGCTGTCCAGTCTCTTCTTAAAAACTTCCAGTGTTGGAGCATTCCCAACTTCTGGATGCAGGTTGTTCCACTGATTAATTGTTCCGTCAGGAAATTTCTTAGTTCTAGGTTGCTTCTCTCCTTGATGAGTTTCCATCCGTTGCTTCTTGTCCTGCCTTCAGGCGCCTTGGAGAGTAGCTTGACTCCCTCTTCTTTGTGGCAATCCCTGAGATACTGGAAGACTGCTATCATGTCCCCCCTCGTCCTTCTCTTTGTTAAACTAGACATACCCAATTCCAGCAACCGTTCCTTGTATGTTTTACCCTCCAGTCCCCTAATCATCTTTGTTGCTCTTCTCTGCACTCTTTCTAGAGTCTCAATATCTTTTTTACATCGTGGTGACCAAAACTGGATCACAGGATGTAAAAAAAAAGAGAGGTTGAGATGAAAAAGATCTCTCCAACAGGCACACAGAAAGGCGCTTGAAAAATCGTCATAAAAGGCCGTCAACAGCAGCAAGTCTCTCTTGACCACTGTCTTGCTTAGCGACGGAAATGTTGGGCTCAGTTGTGGTTATAAGGCGAGGACTACCTGTAAGGCTTCTGTCAACGCTGCTAACATCGGAGGTTTTGGCATTGACAACAGAGGGAAATGTAGTCATCTTTTGCCTTTTGCTTTTAGAGTTAGAGGATGCTGGGAGAGGGGATGTGAACGAGAGTCCAGCTAGACATAACAACACTAAACCTAGCATGAGTGAGATTAGCATAAATGTTTAAAAATACTCCAAACAACTGTTGGAAATGTAAACAGAGACCAGGTACTTATCATCACATCTGGTGGACATGACCCAAAGCAAAAAGACTTTGGGCTAAAATACATTTAGGGTTGGAGAAAAGGACTAAAAAACAAATGGACTTTAAACCAGAATTATTTCTGTTAGGAATAATAGGAGCCAATGATGAGAAAGGTTGCAGATATCTAATACTACACCTACTAACGGCAGCAAGAATTGTATATGCTCAGCATTGGAAAAATGAAAAATGTACCAGCTGAAGGAGTACTAATTAAGAAAATTCTAGAGTGGGCAGAAATGGATAGATGGACTTTAGAGATAAAAGAGAAAGAAGACTCAGTGTACTTTACAACATGGGATAATTTCTATCAATGGCTAGAAAGATGAGTCAGAGAGAAAGGAATGTGATATGTAATTTGAAATATATATTATCTGGGACACTACACATCCTCTTCATGACCTGTTTTCCTTGTTCCCTTCTGGGAGGAGGGGGCTTCATGGTATCCGTAGCAGAACATCCAGATTCAACCATAGTTTCATTCCATACAGCATTAACCTTGTGAACTCTCAAGCTTCCTCCTTCCGTTATGCATTCAAGATGGACAGTGATTAGTATTTATTTGCTACGTATATGTAGGGGTGTAGAACTATACATATGTTGTATATAGTATGTTTAGGTGTGTGTCATGTATGTGTTTCATTTTGAGAGCGGGCAACTAAATTTCATTTTTGATGTGTGCCGTTGTGCCCACAGTAAAAAAAAAAAATAACAATAAAGGTTATCTTATCTTATCTTAGTAAGAAGGAGGCTGTTCAGTGATGAATTAACATATTATGATAATTAACTGTTATCTATTATTGTTTGTTAAAAACATGAACCCAGACATTATGCTATTTGCTAAATATTGAAAATGTTATTTGGAAAAAACCCAACCCCAACCCTAACCCAAATCCCAACCCTAATCACGACCCCACCTTATCCCTAACCCTATAAAAACTACTAATCTATACAAAAAGAAAAAAGAAACATGATTATCGTAATCAGAGCTGATAAGGAATTGGCCGGGCTGGAGGACTGGAGGGAAAGCCTGCATTTCAAGCTAATTGGGGGATGTGATCTATGACCGTTAATTGGAGGAGGGAATTGTGCTTTGATACTAGGTGCCCAGGGGAGGGGAATTCAGTTTTTGGCTTCGATTATGCAGTGCCAATATTATGCTACTCGAATAAAAGATTCTTTAAGGTAAACAATGCCTTGAAGTTTTTTTAAGAGTTTCATCTGTTGGAACTGTGACATTAACCACGACGCCTTCCATCCATAGCAGGAAAAAACAGAAAACATACCTCCAGATTGAACAGGAAAACAGCGTCTTGTCGTCGCTGACCCCAATGATCATTTCCCATTGCTGAAAACAGAGAGAAGAGTGAGTGTTAGTAAATCTCTGAACACTTCCGCATATTTGCCTACTACGGATAAGTCGACAGCTTTGGGCTCCCTGGGTCAAGAGTAAGGCAGGCAAAGGAGGAGGAGGAGGACTGTGGGGTCCTTGGTGCTCTCTGAGCTTGGTGGTTTTGTTGCAGATGTTTCATGATCCAACTAGGTAATGTCATCAGTGCTAGAAGGGAGTGGGATTTGTAGAGAAGAGGAAGAGGGAGGCAGGCAGGCAGGCAGGAGAGTCTTGGTGCTCTCTGAGCTTCATGGTTTTCTTGCAGGCATCTCATGACCCAACTAGGTAATGTCATCAGTGCTAGAAGGGAGACAAGTCTGCAAACGAGGAGGAGGAAAGAGGAAGGAGGAGGGAGAGGAGGTGGTGGTACTGTGGGGTTCTTGGTGCTCTCTGAGCTTGGTGGTGTTCTTGCAGACGTCTCATGACCCAACTAGGTAACCTGATCAGTGCTAGAAGGGAATGGAGTTTTCTCTCTGTTTATATGTAGTGGCTTGCCTGTCAGGTGTTGATGGGAGTGTCGTTTCAGACAAAACCACTTGTCTGAAATGGTATAGGGTCTCCTGCTTGGGCAGGGAGTTGGACTAGATGACCTCCAAGGTCACTTCTTAGTTATTCTTTTTTCTCCTTGGTGGTTCCATGATCAGTGTGTGGTTTACTGTTTGTCTGTGGTAGTTCCTTGATTGGGGCGCAGTTTAATGCTTTATTGTTGGTCTAGTGTTAATCCAGCTGTCAATCCCTGCTGATCTGGGTGTTGGTTGCTGGCAAGGTGGTATTGGTGGGTCTTTTAGCTTTTCTGGCTTATCTCTTTTGAACGATATGTAGTTGTTGTTTATCTCTGTGTGCTTGTTGATGTCTGAACAAGAACATAATCAAGTAACTACCAAGAATATTCCCACTGATACTGACAGTGCAAGCCAGTAGTATAAAAATGAGAGCAGGCCCCACTCCCCTCTAGCTCTGATGAGGTTACCTAGTTGGGTAATGAAATGTCTGCAAGGAAACAGCCAAGCCCACAGAGCATCAAAGACTCTCCTTCCTTCCTTCCTTCCTTCCTTCCTCCTCTTCTCTACAAACTCTACTCCCTTTTAGCACTGATGATGTTACCTAGTTGGGTCATGAAATGTCTGCAAGAAAACCACTAAGCTCAGAGAGCACCAAGATTTTCTTTCCTTCCTTCCTTCCTTCCTTCCTTCCTTCCTTCCTTCCTTCCTCCTCTTCTGTACAAACTCCACTCCCTTCTAGCACTGATGATATTACCTAGTTGGGTCATGAAACGTCTGCAAGAAAACCACCAAGCTCAGTGAGTACCCAGGATCCCCCAGTCGTCCTCGTCCTCCTCCTCCTCCTTTCTCCAACTCCTAGGGCTGTGACCTTCCCCCTGGGTAAGCCGGCATGCTGTACAGGAGTTCATTTTCACGAAATGCAGAGGTCTGTCCAGCATCTAGAATGGATCCGAGGATCAAAAGAAAAACAAAAAAACTCACCTCGTTCGTCCCGCCCTGAGCTGCGTAGGTAAAAGTGCAGGCAACGTCTCCCTGAAGAAAAGAAGGGAAGAAATGGTAGGAAAGAAAATTTCACCAGCTTCAAACGCAAAAGGCCGGAGCTGCCTTACATTTGCCTGATCACAGGCTAATGAAGGACTGGAATTCACAGTCTCCTGGTGATTGGGCCCAAAGTCACCTAGCTGACTTTTGTGGCTAAGGAAGGACTAGAATTCAGTCTCCTGATGATTGGGCCCAAAGTCACCTAGCCAGCTTTCCTGGCTAAGGACTAGAATTCACAGCCTCCTGGTGATTGGCCCATAATCACCTAGCCAGCTTTCCTGGCTAAGGACTAGAATTCACAGTCTCCTGGTGATTGGGCCCAAAATCACCTAGCCAGCTTTCCTGGCTAAGGACTAGAATTCAGAGTCTCCTGGTGATTGGGCCCATAGTCACCTAGCCAGCTTTCCTGGCCAAGGAAGGACTGGAATTCAGTTCCCTGGTGATTGGCCCAAAGTCAACTAGCTAACTTTTATAGCTAAGAACTATAATTCAGTCTTCCAGTTTCTAGCCTGACGCCTTAGCCACTAAACCAGGGGAAGGCAACCTTGGCTCTTTTATGACTTGTGGACTTCAACTCCCAGAATTCCTGAGCCAGCCATGCTGAGGGGAAAGGGAGAGGTTTCCAAGCTGAACCATGCTGGCTCAGGAATTCTGGGAGTTGAAGTCCACAAATCATGAAGGGGCCAAAGTTTCCCCCATGCTGGCTCAGGAATTCTGGGAGTTGAAGTCCACAAGTCATAAAAGAGCAAAGGTTGCCTACCCCTGCAATCAATAACTTGCTGTAAGCTACCCTAACTGTAGTGAACATTGATGTGTCCTATATATTTTATAAATGATATTGTTACTAATAATAATCCAATTCCCATATTGCACAGCCATTCTCAGACATACCATGTCACCTCACGTTTTTTTAAACCAAAAAGGCCCTCAGAAATATTCAAAACAAACACGTTTAGTGAGTTTGCAACCTATCCTGCCGCATTTGGCAGCACCCAACATCAAAGAAGGGACCGACAAGAGTTTCCTCCACAGCTGAATTCAGACAACCTACTCAATGGGCTCACTTAACAACTGCGGCGGGAAAGGTCGTAAAACGGGGCAAAAACTCACTTGAACTTGCTTAACCACAGAAATGTTGGGCTCAGTTGTGGTCGTAAGTTGAGGACTACCCGGTAATCACTGGGAGTTAAGATCCTTAACTTTTTAAAACATTTACAGGTAGTCCTCGACTTACAACCGTTTGTTCAGTGACCGGCTGAAGTTGCAACGGCACTGGAAAAAAAGTGACTTATGACCTTTTTTCCACACTTCAAAACCATGTTATTAACAACTGTGGTGATTCACTGAACAACTGTGACAAGCAAGGTCGTAAAATGGGGCAAAACTCAACTAATGTCTCCCTTAGCAACAGAAATTGTGGTCGTAAGTCGAGGACTACCTGTATACTTTATTTCACTTTTTAAAAAAACTTCAGCAATAACCGTGTGGGGGGGAGGGAGGATGGAGTGCAATGCAAGGTGCAAAGCCTACAAAAAAAAAATCAAATTTACCCCCCTCTCATGCCATTAAAAAAAGGAAATTTTAATAGAAATGTTGGAATTCTACGGAAAGAAGCTTAAAGGGGCAGCCACATAATTATAAAAAAATTAAAAATTTATTAAAAATTTAGGACGCATCCTAAATGGAGCCAACGTTAAGTGCTGCCATCGCATCACCAGGAACAAAAGCGTGGCAGGGGCTCTACCCCCCTTTTACCCCGGGGTAAATTTAGGGCACTAAAGTTCTGCATTTAACCACTTTCTACGGAAGCCTGGCCGGGCCATGCCAAACGAGGCTCCGTCTCCCCGCCTTCGGCTCCTAGCGGCCAATCACAGGACCACATAAAAGACCCGCTCCTCCCTTCGACCAATCAGAAGCTATCTTTTCGGGCGCAAAGACTCAACCCAACCAATCAGCGGGCGCCACCTATTCCCTCTATCCTGTTTTCGCTCGTTCGCTCGCTCTCACCAGGTTTTGCGAATACGAGTGTACCATCCCGCCGGGCCTGACGTCGAAGTCGGCCGTGACGGACTCTTGCTTTGCCTCGACCGCCGAGAGAAGGAGCTGCAGGAGGAAGAAAAAAGACGTTGAGCTTTCCCAAAGCCTCCTGTTGCCGAGTAACCTGGGCGCCACCATCTTGGAAAAAGAAACGAAAAAGCTGTGGCCAGCTGATTGGGCTACGGGGAGCTGGAGCAGCCAAATCGCGTTTTAATCTGTTAGGCGCAGGCGCTTCTACTTCCGAAAGGCCAAGGCGGCCATCTTTTAAGCGGGCGCTAGCGGATATTCAGTGGGCGTTGCCAGACCTGGCTGTTAACGGCGGACGACCTCTAGAGGGCAGCAAAGAATGCCAAAAATCTCTGCTGCCATTGGCTAGCTGGGGAATTCTGGGAGTTGGAGTCCACGCATCATCCAGTGGCCTAAATTGAGAAACTTGAGAGAAGCGGAAAATCAATGTTTATTATGAAAAATTATCTGTAATTTTTGGTCTTGACCTCTCTCTCTATAGGCAACTGGTGTTGGTCCTATCACGCAACACCAGCAGGAAGGGTAAGATGAGGGGGTACCTAAATTTAATAAATAAATTAAAATAAATAAGTGGAAATAGCTGCATTATTATTAAGACCCAGCGGAACCGCTACAAAGGTTAGAAAAAGAGAAGCTGGGGGAAGGAGGAGCAAAGAGCTAGTTTGGTCTAAGGCAGGGGTAGGCAACCTTGGCTCTTATGATTCGTGGACTTCAACTCCCAGAATTCCTGAGCCGGCATGGCTCAGCTTGGAAACCTCTCCCTTTCCCCTCAGCATGGCTGGCTCAGGAATTCTGGGAGTTGAAGTCCACCAGTCATAAAAGAGCCAAGGTTGCCTACCCCTGGTATAGGTCGGTCTATCTATCTATCTATCTATCTATCTATCTATCTATCTATCTATCTATCTATCTATCTATCTATTCATTCATTCCTGCCTTAGGCATGAAAGATGAATGAGTGATTTTGGGCCAGTCACCAGGAGACTTTGAGTTCTAGTCCTGCCTTAGGCATAAAACATGGACGGTTGAATTTGGGCTAGTCGCTGACTCTCAGCTAACCCACCTCACAGGACTGTTGTAGGGAAAATAAGGGGAGGAAGGTGTGTTGGATATGTTCGCTGCCCTGGGTTATTTGCAAAAATAATAATGGCAGGATGCATATAAATAAACTGAAATAATAGAATAGGATAGGATAGCATAGGGTAGGTAGGTAGGTAGGCAGGCAGGCAGGCAGGCAGGCAGGCAGACACAATAGATAGATAGATAGATGATAGGCAGACAGATAGATGACAGACAGATAGATGATTGACAGACAAACACAGACAGACAGATAGATAGACAGACAGACAGACAGACAGACAGACAGACAGACAGACAGACAGACAGATAGATAGATAGATAGATAGATAGATAGATAGATAGATAGATGATAGACAGACATAGATAGATGACAGACAGACAGATAGATAGATAGATGACAGACAGACAGATAGCCTGTTGTCAGGTCCGTATTGACTCTTAATGTCCACATAAATAAGACTTTCTCCAAAATGATCTTTGCTCAGCCTGGCCTTAAGATCTCTCTATTGGTGCATTTATTACTGTTATAAATGAATCCATCTCCCACGTTGCTCTCTTCGTTTCCTCCCATATTCCCCATGTCGCACATGTTCCTGAGGGTTTCTTCACCAATTTTAATAACCACACTCATTTCCTTACAATCCCTCTGGGCGACACGCTGCTCTTTTATTGCTTTTTAAATGTGTCAGCTCTCGGGAGTTATTCCGAAGCGGAGCAAGCCCTCAAAAAACGTGTCTCAGAAGTAAATTCAACTTCCCTCGAGATATACTCGGCGTCCTGATTGAGTTATCTGCGAGTTATCTCGTAATGACAGCCAAGGCAGGTCGTGAAAAATGGGAGTCAGATGAAATATAAAGAAAACCAGACTAACGATAATATGTACGTCCACCGGCTACAGAACTGACAAGAAAGATATTAACGTGGCGAAGAGCTTCCGCCATTTTAGGATCATCCTTCAAGAGGAAAAGAACTGGCACACAACTTCTGAAGAACATTTTGTGAGGAAAAAAAAAACCTGGCTGTGAGATAATAATAATAATAATAATAATAATAATAATAATAATAATAATAATAATAATAATAAAGTTGGATTTCTAATATTGGAGATTCAGCCAAACGAATGCTTTGTTTAAATATAATGGTCCAATAAAGTGAAAAACACTATACGTATTGACAGAATAACAGAGTTGGAAGGGACCTTGGAGGTCTTCTAGTCCAACCCCCTGCTCAGGTAGGAAATCCTATACCATTTCAGACAAATGGCTGTCCAATCTCTTCTTAAAAACTTCCAGTGTTGGAGCATTCACAATTTCTGGTGGAAAGTTGTTCCACTGGTTAATTGTTCTAATTGTCAGGAAGTTTCTCCTTAGTTCTCGGTTGCTTCTCTCCTTGCTTAGTTTCCATCCTTTGCTTCTTATCCTGCCTTCAGGGCTTTGGAGAATAACTCGACTCCCTCTTCTTTGGGGCAGCCCCTCAGATATTGGAAGGCTGCTATCACATTATCCTTAGTACTTCTTTTCATTAAACTAGAGATATCCAATTCCTGCAATCATTCTTCATATGAAGACCTGTGGCTATCCTATTGCAACTATGCCCCACCACAGGTCAAGGTGAGCAATCAGGATGTTTCTCCTGTCAATCAGAACAGAGCTGGAAGAGACCTTGGAGGTCTTCTAGTCCAGCCCCCTGCTTAAGCAGGAGACCCTATACCAAGGGTTGGCAACCTTGGCTCTTTTATGACTCATGGACTTCAGCTCCCAGAATTCCTGAGCCAGCATGGCTCAGCTTGGAAACCTCTCCCTTCCCCCTCAGCATGGCCGGCTCAGGAATTCTGGGAGTTGAAGTCCACGAGTCATAAAAGAGCCAAGGTTGCCTACCCCTGCCCTATACCATGTCAGACAAATGGTTGTCCAATCTCCTCTTAAAAACTTCCAGTGATAGAGTATCCACAACTTCTGGAGTCAAGTTGTTCCGCTGGTTAATTATTCTCGCTATTAAGAAGTCTCTCCATAATTCCAAGTTGGTTCTCTCCTTGATTAGTTTCCATCCATTGTTTCTTGTTTTGCCTTCTGGTGCACTGGAAAACAGGTTGATCCCCTCATCTTTGTGGCAACCCCTCAAATACTGGAATTTTACTATCATGTCAATCAATCAATCAGTATAGAGCTTGGAAGGGACCTTGGAGGTCATCTAGTCCAACCCCCTGCTCAGGCAGGAGACCCTATACCATTTCAGACAAGTGGCTGTCCAGACTCTTCTTAAAAACCTCCAGTGTTAGAGCACCCACAACGTCTGGTGGCAGGCTGTTCCATTGGTTAATTGTCCTCACTGTTAGGACGTGTCTCCTTAATTCAGAGTTACTTCTCTCCTTAATTAATTTCCATCCATTGCTTCTTGTCCTGCCTTCTGGTGCTTTGGAGAATAGCTTGACCCCCTCCTCTTCTTTGTGGCAGCCCCTCAAAGACTGGAAGACTGCTATCATGTCCCCCCCTCGTCCTTCTTTTCTCTAGACTGGCCAAATCCAAACCCTGCAACTGTTCTTCATATGAAGACCTGTGGCTTTCCTTCTGCAACTGCCCACCACAGGTCAAGGTGAACAATCGGGCGATTTCCCCTTTCAATCGCTCCATGGCATTTCCCCTTTAAAGCGCTCCATGGCATCAGACCTGGATATCTCCGAGACCGCCTCCTGCCGCAGATTACCCCCCATCGACCTGTACGCTCCCACAGAGTGGGTCTCCTCAGGGTATCGTCGGCCAGACAGTGCCGGCTGGCGACCCCAAGGGGGAGGGCCTTCTCTGTGGGAGCTCCCACCCTCTGGAATGAACTACCCCCAGAGATCAGGGTGATCCCTGATCTCCCTTCCTTCCGCTGCGCCCTTAAGACATGGTTATTCCAGCTTGCGGGACTGGCCTAGGGGAAAACTTTTAGAGGGGGTTTTAATTATAATTTTAATTAGACCAATTATGAATATTTCCCTTTTAATTAACTTTTAAATTTGTAGTTGATATTTTTGTATTTTTGTATTTTTATCCGGTTGTTAGCCGCCCTGAGTCCGCAAGGAGAAGGGCG
>NW_015389125.1:62744-65828 GCF_001527695.2 Protobothrops mucrosquamatus | reverse complement strand
AAATAAATAAATAAATAAATTTGGAGAATAGAATAACAGAATTACAGAATAATAAAGTTGGAAGGGACCTTGGAGGTCTTCTAGTCCAACCCCCTGCTCAGGCAGGAAACCCTATACCATTTCAGACAAATGGCTGTCCAGTCTCTTCTTAAAAACCTCCAGTGTTGGAGCATTCACAACTTCTGGAGGCAGGTTATTCCACTGGTTAATTGTTCTCACTGTCAGGAAGTTTCTCCTTAGTTCTAGGTTGCTTCTCTTCTTGTTGAGTGTCCATCCATTCCATCTCATCCCTGCTGGCAGGTGACACTGATTGGCAAAGGCAGATCACAACTGTCCCTCTTGATGCTTACCTATAGCCCTGTCATTGACCAGTAGGCCTGAGAGGCTGCTAATTGGGACTTGATTACTAAACTGGGCTTGGTAGGCCTTGCGTGTGACTCTGTCTCATCGTGTTAAATCACAAAGAGGTCACAACACCACAAACTGCCAGAAGATTCTGATCATGCATGAAAGAAGCAGATAAGGACGGGATGAGAGTTAACATCAAGCGGTTACGATTGGGTTAGCAATCAGAGCGAAACAGAACCCCCAGATGCTCTGACTTCTTTGAGTCACTCAGTGGAACGTGTGCTGAAGAGTCCTTCGGCTGATTATAGATGGTCCTCAACTTACGACCACTATGGAGCGCAAAGTTTCTGCGGTTAAGGTTAAGCGAGACGTTTGTCCAGGGACAGTTGTCAAGAGAATTGTTGTGGTTGTTAAGTAAGTAACACGGTTGTTACTGTCTGTCAGGGGTCTTCACACGTGGCCCTTTTATGACTGGTGGACTTCAACTCCCAGAATTCCTCAGTCGGCCATTTTGATGAAACTGCGGGCTTGGATCCAGACCAGGGCTCTTCAGACTTGGCCCTTTTATGACTGGTGGACTTCAACTCCCAGAATTCCTCAGTCGGCCATTTTGATGAAACTGCGGGCTTGGATCCAGACCAGGGCTCTTCAAACTTGGCCCTTTTATGACTGGTGGACTTCAACTCCCAGAATTCTTCAGCCAGGCATGGGTGCCTGGCTGAGGAATTCTGGGAGTTGAAGTCCACCAGTCATAAAAAGGCCAAGTTTTACCAGCTGAAGAAATACTACCGGTAATTAAGAAAATTCTAGAGTGTGCAGAAATGGATAGATTGACTTTAAAGATAAAAGAGAAAGAAAACTCGGTGTACTGTAGAACACGGGATAATTTCTATCCATGGCTAGAAAGACGAATTAGAGAGAAAGGAATATGATATGTAATTTTGAACATATATTAGCAAGAAGGCGGCTATGGAGTGATTAATTAACATATTGTTTATGATAATTAACTATTTTCTATTATTGTTTGTTAAACACATGAACCCAGACATTATGCTCTTTGCTAAATATTGAGAAAGTTACTTGGAAAACCCCCAACCCTAATCCTAACCCTAACCCCGACCCCACTTTATTCCTAACCCCATAAAAACTAATAAAATATATACAATAAAATAAAATGAAATAAAATAAAAGGGCCAAGTTTGAAGACCCCTGCTGTATGTGAATCAATTCAGTTCAGAATAGAGCTGGAAGGGACCTTGGAGGTCTATAATAATAATAATAGTAATAATAATAGTAATAGTGATGATGATGATGATGATGATGAAGAAGAAGGAGAAGGAGGAGGAGGAGGAGGAGGAGGAGGAGGAGGAGGAGATGGATGGATGGATGGATGGATGGATGGATGGATGGATGGATGGATGGAAACTGATCAAGGAGAGATTCAACCTAGGAATAAAGAGAAATTCCATGACATTTGGAACAATTAACCAGTGGAACAACTTGCCTTCAGGAATTGTGGAAGCTTCATCGCTGGAGGCTTTTAAGAACAGATTGGATAAATGTTTCTCTGAAATGGTATAGGGTTTCCTGCCTGAGCAGGGGGTTGGGCTAGAAGACCTCTAAGGTCCCTTCCAGCTCTAAGTCAATTCTGGGAGTTGAAGTCCACACATCTTAAAGTTGCCAAGTCTGAAAAAATATTATGCTAAGATCAGTCTTTGTCAACCTTGGCAACTTTCAGATGTCTGGACTTGGCTGGCTGGAGAATCAAGTCCAGACATTTAATGAAGGAGAGAAGCAACCTGGAACTAAGGAGAAACTGCCTGGCAGTGAGAACAAGGAATCAGTGGAACCACCTGCCTCCAGATGTTGTGGGTGCTCCCATACAGGAGGTCTTTAAGAAGAGTCTGGACAGACCATCTTTCGTTCTTATTTCTATAGGTGCCAATCCCAGCAAATGACTTTGGGAGGGTCACAATTTGAAACGTATTTTTCAGTTAAAGTTCTAAAAACATTTTAAACAAAGCATTAAAACAGGAAAAACCCAGTAATGTTTGCACTTTAGAGTGCAAAGCTTTAGAATAGAATAGAATAGAATAGAATAGAATAGAATAGAATAGAATAGAATAGAAACAGAGTTGGAAGGGACCTTGGAGATCACCTAGACTAACCCCCTGCTCAGGCAGGAAACCCTACACCATTTCAGACAAATGGCTGTCCAGTGTCTTCTTAAAAACCTCCAGTGTTGGAGCATTCACAACTTCTGGAGGCAAGTTAAGATAGGCAAGAAAATGGTAAGTGAACACCTGTCCATCCTAGACGAGTTCAAATCACCAGGACCAGATGGATTACACCCCAGGGTTCTGAAGGAGCTGGTGGATGTGATCTCAGAACCACTGAACTATATTTTTCAAAGATCTTGGAGCACTGGGGAACTACCAGAGGCCTGGGAAAGAGCTGATGTAGTTCCCATCTTCAAAAAAGGGAAAAAAAGGACCCAGGAAATTACAGACCTATCAGCCTGACCTCAATACCTGGGAAGATTCTGGAAAAGATAATCAAACAATGAATCAGCAAACACCTACAGGCAAACAAAGTCATTACTAAAAGCCAACACGGGTTTGTCAAAAACAGATCATGCCAGACAAATCTTATTGCATTCTTTGACCAAGTGACAAAATTAGTGGACCAGAGGAATGCTGTGGATATAATTTACTTGGACTTCAGTAAGGCATTTGA
>NW_015389125.1:40343-61604 GCF_001527695.2 Protobothrops mucrosquamatus | reverse complement strand
GGTACCTTGCTCAATAGTAGTAACTGTGAGAGGGATCTCGGAGTCCTAGTGGGCAATCATTTAAATATGAGCCAGCCGTGTGCTGCAGCTGCCAAAAAAGTCAACGCAGTGCTAGGCTGCATTAACAGAGGGATAGAATCAAGATCACGTGTAGTATTAATACCACTTTACAAGGCCTTGGTAAGGCCACACTTGGAATCCTGCATCCAGTTTTGGTCACCACGATGTAAAAAAGATGCTGAGACTCTAGAAAGAGTACAGAGAAGAGCAACAAAGATGATTAGGGGATTGGGGGCTAAAACATATAAGGAACGGTTGCTGGAATTGGGTATGTCTAGTTTAACGAAGAGAAGGACGAGGGGGGACATGATAGCAGTGTTCCAATATCTCAGGGGCTGCCACAAAGAAGAGGGAGTCAAGCTATTCTCCAAGGCGCCTGAAGGCAGGACAAGAAGCAACGGATGGAAACTAGTCAAGGAGAGAAGCAACCTAGGAGAAACTTCCTGACAGTTAGAACAATTAACCAATGGAACAACCTGCCTCCAGAAGTGGTGAATGCGCCAACACTGGAAGTTTTTAAGAAGAAACTGGACAGCTGTTTGTCTGAAATGGTGTAGGGTTCCTGCCTGGGCAGGGGTTTGGACTAGATGACCTCCAAGATCCCTTCCAACTTTATCATTATTATTATTATTATTATTATTATTATTATTATTATTATTATTATTATTATTATTATTATTATTATTATTATTATTATTATTATAAGTTGTTCCATTGATTACTTGTTCTAACTGTCAGGAAGTTTCTCCTTAGTTCTAGGTTGCTTCTCTCCTTGATGAGTTTCCATCCATTGCTTCTTGTCCTGACTTCAGGCGCTTTGGACAATAGCTTGACTCCCTCTTCTTTGGGGCAGCCCCTGAGATACTGGAACACTGCTATCATGTCCCCCCCTCCTCCTTCTCTCCGTTAAACTAGACATACATATAATAATAATAATAATAATAATAATAATAATAATAATAATAATAATAATAATAATAATAATAATAATAATAATAATAATAATAATAATAATAAAGTTAGAATGGACCTTGGAAGTCATCTAGTCCAACCCCCTGCTCAGGCAGGAAACCCTATACCATTTCATACAAATGGCTGTCCAGTCTCTTCTTAAAAACTTCCAGTGTTGGAACATTCACAGCTTCTGGAGGCAGGTTGTTCCACTGGTTAATTGTTTTAACTGTCAGGAAGTTTCTCCTTAGTTCTAGGTTGCTTCTCTCCTTGCTTAATTTCCACCAGTTGCTTCTTGTCCTGCCTTCAGGCACCTTGGAAAATAGCTTGACTCCCTCTTCTTTGTGGCAGCCCCTGAGATATTGGAACACTGCTATCATGTCCCCCCTCGTCCTTCTCTTCGTTAAACTAGACATACCCAATTCCAGCAGCCTTTCCTTATGTGCTTTGGCCTCCAGTCCCCTGATCATCTTTGTTGCTCTTCTCTGTACTCTTTCTAGAGTCTCAACATCTTTTTTACATCGCGGTGACCAAAACTGGATGCAGTATTCCAAGTGTGGCCTTACTAAGGCATTGTAAAGTGGTATTAATACTACACGTGATCTTGATTCTATCCCTCTGTTAATGCAGCCCAGCACTGTGTTGTTATGTGGCGAGAAAGATTATAAAATGGGGCAAAACTCAATTAACCAGTGTCTCACTTAGCAACGTACATTTTGGGTGCAATTGTGGTCGTAAGTTGGGGACCTCCTATGTTAGGTCTGCCGAAATTGCACGGAGAACCCACGTCTGGAAAATAAACACCAAATCATCACCATTTTAGCGTGAGCAGNGTGAGCAGTAATAAACGGTTCTCAAGGTGGGAGAACTCAATGTGACCGTTGCACAAATAAAGATGGACCCACAATTCACACACCTCCCACGCACACAGAGAGAGAGTTAGTCACAGCTGCAGTTGACTTTGAATCTCCTGCTTGGGGGGAAAAGCAGGATGGAGAAGAACGTGCTTTTTGGAAGGAGCAAGATAGACCGAGAAGCGAGATAGAAATCAAACATTTATCGTCTTTGGACATTAAAACGGTTGCAACCACAGAAAGCCAGGGAAGTGTCCAGAAATAGGAGATACAGATCAGATCAGCAGTTCCATCAGTGGCCTTGGGGCAGCTGTGGAGGGTCACATTCCCAGCATAAGAAGACAAAGAGAGAGAGAGAGATTTAAAAAAAAGGATTATCTTATTTAAGCGAAAAAAAAATTGCTGTCTGAAGATAACGGAGAGATGAGGTGGCAATTCCCTTGCAGGAGTCCGTTAAATGCAGTGGGAGGTGGCAGTTTTGGGTTGCCTGCCTTGGTATAAAAGGCCAGCTGTATTTTTGTTTCACAACTGATTCTTCGCCTTCCGTGGGACAGCCCTGCTTGAGGTGAGGTCTCCGTTTTCTTGCTAAGGTTCCCTCTGTGTAGTTCTTACACAAAGCCATACTTTATTTCTCCAGTTAGAATTGAAATAAGAGAAGAGAAGAGAATATAGAATAGAATAGAATAGAATAGAGAATAGAATATAGAATAAATATAAAATAGAATATAGAATAGAGTAGAGTAGAGTAGAGTATAGAGTAGAGTAGAGTAGAGTAGAGTAGAGTAGAGTAGAGTAGAGTAGAATAAAACAGAACAGAACAGAACAGAACAGAACAGAATAGAATAGAATAGAATAGAATAGAATAGAATAGAATAGAATAGAATAGAATAGGACCTTGGAGGTCTTCTAGTCCAACCCCCTGCTCAGGTAGGAAACCCTATACCATTTCAGACAAATGGCTGTCCAGTCTCTTCTTAAAAACCTCCAGTGTTGGAGCATTCACAACTTCTGGAGGCAAGGAGTTCCCCTGATCAATTGTTCTCACTGTCAGGAAATTCCTCCTTAGTTCTAGGTTGCTTCTCTCTTTGGTTAGTTTCCACCCGTTGCTTCTTGTCCTGCCTTCAGGCGCTTTGGAGAATAGCTTGGCTCCCTCTTCTTTGGGGCCACCCCTGAGATATTTGAAGATTGATATTCTGTCCTTCTCTTCCTTAAACCGAACATACCCAATTCCAATTAGAGTCCAATTAGACTAGAGTCTCCAAATATTTCCAGGGTTCTCATCTGGTCCATGTATGTATTGGCAGCAATTTATATAGAATTGTTATATCCTTCAAAGTCAGGGATGGGGACCCTGTAGCCAACTAGGTCTTGCTGGCCTGCAACTCCTAGCATGCATGCCCCATTGTCGCTGTTCTTTGCGTTCTTCAATTCTCTTCCTTCTCCTAGAGAAAGGCAATGTTGTCCACCTGGGTGCTGGTCTGGTTGGTCTCCCTGAGGACCTTGTCCACAGCGCTGGATCCGACCCTGGAGGAGACATGGAGAGACTGGAAGGCCACTCACAGTAAGGAATATGGCCTGGTAAGTTTGCTCCACTAGAACTCAAATCAATCTCTCCTTAATTAGTTTCCATCTGTCACTTCTTGTCCTGCCTTCAGGTGCTTTGGAGAATAGAATTACAGAATTACAGAATAACAAGAGTTGGAAGGGACCTTGGAAGGTCTCCTAGTCCAACCCCCTGCTCAAGCAGGAGATCCTCTACCGTTTCAGACAGGTGACTGTCTAGTCTTTTCTTAAAAGCTTCCAGTGATGGAGCACCCACAACGTCTGGAGGCAAGCTGTTCCACGGGTGAATTGTCCTCACTGTTGGGAGGTTTCTCCTTAATTCCAGGTTGCTTCTCCCCTTGATTGGTTTCCAGCCATTGTCCCAAAGATGCTTTTTCAGGAGGCAATTTGGACTTCCTTGTTTTTTCTTTGAAGGCGTCTCGCTTCTCATCCAAGAAGCTTCTTCAGCTCTCTTAAGCTTCTTGGAGAGAAGCGAAACATCTTCAAAGAAAAACAAGGAAGTCCAACCATCTCATGAAAAAGCATCTTTGGGACAACTGTAACCTGGATGACTGAGAATCTCCATAGACGTTTCCAACCATGGTTTCTTGTCTTGCCTTCTGGTGCTCTGGAAAATAAGTTGACCCCCTCTTCTTCTTTGTGGCAACCCCTCAAAGACTGGAAGACTGCTGTCATGTCTCCCCGAATCCTTCTTTTCTCTGGATTAGCCAAACCCAGATCCTTCAAACGTTCTTCGTATGTTTTAGTCTCCAGGCCTTGGATCACCTTAATTGCCTTCTCTGAACTTTTTCCAAAGTCTCAACATCTTTTTTGTAGCTTGGTGACCAAAATTGGTTGCAGTATTCCAGGGGTGGTCTCCCTAGAGTTTTATAAACCGGTACTAACGCTTTGCGTGATCTTGATTCTAGGCCTCTGTGGGAAGTCAGCCCCCACCCCCAGAGAAGGAACTATTAAAAGGGCAGAAAAATATATTTCCCTCAAAGGATCTTAAAGAGGCAGAAAAGCACACCCAGTTTTTTTCTTAATAGCCCCAAGTCTCCCTCCCCCGAGCAGAATCCAGCTCTGTAGAAATGCAGATGTAAATAATCCAGGAAGGTTGGAAGCCTCCAGCTAGAAAATTAAGAAGACAAAGACACCTAAAATCTACATACCCCACCCAAAGTCTAAGACAGGACATAATAGGATTAACCCACAGATACCAAAGGACACACTCAGACTCAGGTCAAAGTTCATGCCACAGGAACAACTCCAAACAAAAGGCTCCAGAGGGTATAAAAACCCACT
The DNA here is from genome assembly GCF_001527695.2 of Protobothrops mucrosquamatus. Taxonomy (NCBI): domain Eukaryota; kingdom Metazoa; phylum Chordata; class Lepidosauria; order Squamata; family Viperidae; genus Protobothrops; species Protobothrops mucrosquamatus. The sequence continues at coordinate 56,892 of NW_015389125.1, read as the reverse complement.
CCCTACATGTGCTCACTCTTTTCTTTCATAGCCATCTTTCTGTCTGGCTCTCCTCTTCAATAAACTGCAACCTTCTTTCTAAAGCAGTCGCCATGTTGTTTATTCCCGGCTTGGACTGAACCATGATGCAGACTTTTCCTTCAACACCTCTGTTTATACAACCCAGGATTGTATTAGCTTTTTTGGCTGCTGCCGCATATGGTTGGCTCATGTTTAAGTGATCGTCCACTAGGACCCCAAGGTCCCTCTCACAGTGACTGTTTTTCAGCCAGGTCTCGCCTAATCTGTCCTTGTACCTATGTTTTTTCCTGCCTAAATGTAAAACTTTGCTTTTCTCCACCTTAAAACTAATTTTGTTGGATAGGGCCCATTGTTCAAGTTCGTCAAGATCTTTTTGGATCCTGAGCTTGTCTTCTGGGCTGTTGGCTATTCCTGTCAGCTTAGTGTCACTTGCAAATTTGTGGAAGGGAAGAACCCTCGTTCTAGGCCTGCCACTAGGTGCCACTAGGTCACGGGTCGGCAACCCGCAGCTCCGGAGCCACATGCGGCTCTTTCAGCCATCTCCTATGGCTCCCTGTCCTCAGCCACCATGTGCAGTCTGAAAAAAAATAGTGGGACTAAAAAAGTTCAACCAATCAATTCAAACTTCTGAGGAAGTTTGAATTGATTGGTTGAACTTCTTTGGTTTGTGGGACTGCCCACAAACCTCTTTCCTTCTTCGGACTGCACGTGGTGGCAGCGGAGGAAAAGCCGGGAGGATTGTTGGTAAGGTAAGGAGCTGCAGGTGGCCAGTCTCAGGATGCCTCTTCCCTGCCCGGCGGGTCTCCCCTCGCCCTGCTCTGCTGCCACCTCTGTTAATCCGGGGGGGGGGTTGCCAGGGGGCTCGGTAGTTTCTCTCTCCATCTGCGCCTTTCGGCCATCTCGTGGGCAGCGGATCTCTGTGACCTCTTTCGAGAGATTCCCCCTTGGCGCCTGCCCGGTCCTTTCCCCACCTGCTGCGCGGCGCCTCTTGGCCGTCCTCCCACTGCTGCTGCCATCACCTCTGCCCTTCGCGCTGGGTGAGGCCGGTGAGGCGGCAGCGGATGGGCAGCCACACCCCTTCGCCATCCTCCTGCTGCTGCTGCCCTCTGCCCTTTGCATTGGACGAGGCTGGAGAAGCAGCAGCGGCTGGGCAGCCATGCCCCTTCGCCATCCTCCCGCTGCCGCGGGGCTCTCCACCACCCAGCCCCACCTCAGCCCCATTGGTGGCGCCTTCCTCGGCTACTTTCGGGGAGCCGCTGTCACTGTCGCCGCCCTCGGTACTGCAGGAGAAGGAGACCTTGGGCTGCGAGGCCGGTGGCAGGTCAGGACCCCGCTCATCCTCGTGGCGGCACTCCCTGTTGCCAGCGTGGCCACCCGCGCTGCAGGGAGAGCAGCGTCCCCGTGCCGCCACCGGAGCTGCTGTCTCCCGTCCTGCTCCCTCTCCCCGCCCCTTCAGCAGCATCTGCCTTTCATTTTTTAAAAAAAAATTATAATTTAAGAGAGCAAAAGGAGATGGTGCTTTTTATCACTTTCATCCCTAGGCTACTTTAAAGCACAACCTCCTTTTAAATAAAATGTTCAGCATTGTTACATTTAAAATACGAATGAGATCTTTTGGTACCAGGATCAACATTTATGATGAGGATGGGAATGCTGTTGCTGCCGCTGCTGCTGTTGTTGCTGTCCTCACAGTAAACGTTGCTGTTCCTCTGGAATCAGTGTTTCTCAACCTTGACCATTTTAAGGCGTGTGGACTTCAACTCCCAGAATTCCACAGCCAGCATTGCTGGCTGTGGAATTCTGGGAGTTGAAGTCCACATGCCTTAAAATGGTCAAGGCTGAGAAACACTGCTGAGTGTCTGAATGAAATCCATATACAGCTTTGGATTGCAGTAATTGGTTTTCCCGTAGTGTTTTAAGTTCCACGAGGACTTGCTCATCCACACTTGCATCCAGAAAGACTTCTCGGACATCATTAATGACATCGTCAATCACAGACCTGTACAATTTAGGCACGGGGTTTGTGTTAGTCGAGCTCGCCATGTCCCGCACCACCCCTGGGTAGGACACACCCCAAGGCAGGGCGCCCCCGAACAGCACCCTCCGGACAAGAGCAGGTTGAGGCGAGCTAGGGCCCCCTTCCCGCTGATGCCGCCACCATTGTTCGCCTCAGGGGCGTCCTCCTCAGTCCGGCTAACCTGCCCGCGTGGAAGAAGTCACCCTCTCACTCTTCCCCCGCGGGCTGGCCTCACATGGCGGCCCTTGGGCTGCAGCCGCCAGCTATCTGCTCTGCTCGTTTCACCCTTTATATAACGAATCGTCGCCGTCTGCCTTTCGTTCTCTCTCTCTTTTCACCTGGAGAGAGAAAGAGAGAGAAAGAGAGAAAGAGGAAAGAGAAAGAGAGGAAAAAGAGAGAGAGAGGAAAAAGAGAGAGGAAAGAGAGAGGGGGGAAAGAAAGAGAGAGGAAAGAGAAAGAGAAAGAGAAAAAGAGAGAGGAAAGAGGGAGATAAAGAGAGGGAGAGGAAAGAGAGAAAGAAAGAGAGAGGGGGAGAGGAAAGAGAAAGAGAGGGAGAGGAAAGAGAGAGGGAGAGGAAAGAGAGAAAGAGAGAGGGAGAGAAAGAGGAAAGAGAGAGGAAAAGAGAGAGGAAAGAGAGAGAGAGAGGAAAGAGAGAGAGAAAGAGAGAGAGAAAGAGAGATGAAAGAGAAAGAGGGAGAGAAAGGGAGACAGAGAGAGAAAGAGAACTAGAGGGGGAGAGGAAAGAGAGAAAAAGAGAGGAAAGAGAGAAGGAGAGAGGAAAGAGTGAGAGAGAGAGGAAAGAGAAAGAGAGAGAGAAAAAGAGAGAGGAAAGAGGGAGATAAAGAGAGGGAGAGGAAAGAGAGAAAGAAAGAGAGAGGGGGAGAGGAAAGAGAAAAAGAGGGAGAGGAAAGAGAGAGGGAGAGGAAAGAGAGAAAGAGAGAGGGAGAGAAAGAGGAAAGAGAGAGGAAAAGAGAGAGGAAAGAGAGAGAGAGGAAAGAGAGAGAGAAAGAGAGAGGAAAGAGAAAGAGGGAGAGAAAGGGAGAGAGAGAGAAAGAGAGAAAGAGAACGAGAGGGGGAGAGAAAAGAGAGAAAAAGAGAGGAAAGAGAGAGAAAGAGAGAGGAAAGAGTGAGAGAGAGGGGAAAGAGAAAGAGAGAGGAAAGAGAGAGAAAGAGAGAGGGAGAGGAAAGAGGGAGAGAGAGGAAAGAGAGGGACACACACACACACACACAGACCCTTTTGACATCTAAAATGAAGATAACACTGCATATATCCTTTTTTACCTTTATTTTATATATACAGTGCTTTTTTGTTAAAAAAAAAAAAGGTGCCAGAACTCACACATGTCATACAACCCGCCTTGCCTACATACCCTACAAGGTTCCATCCAAAAAAGGTGCTGGAATTCTGTTCTGGGCATTCTATCACACACACACACACACACACACACACACTAAAGGTAAAAAAGGATATATGCCGTGTTATCTTCATTTTAGATATCGAAAGGGTTTTGCGGCTCCCAGTGTTTTGTTTTCGGTGGGAAATGGGTCCAAGTGGCTCTTTGAGTGTTTTGGGTTGCCTACCCCTGCACTAGGTGCTTAGACAATGGGACTAAAATAGATCTTCTTCATCCTGGCTGCCCATCAGGGGGAAGAATCCTTTCGGAGAGCCGTGTGGGAGGAGAATCTGAGGATGATCCAGGACCACAACAGCCAGGCTGAGCAGGGAAAACACACCTACAAACTCGGGATGAATCACTTTGGTGACCTGGTACGTGTGGATCAAGGCTAGTTTTATTTATTCAATGGACATAGATGTCGGTTTGCTTAGTTTCTATAGTTGTTTCATTCCTTCACTCCCGCCATCTCAGTCAATGACTCTGGGCAATTCATGAATTCAATTAATTGATTATATCCTCCCTTTATCTCTTTTTCTGCAAATCATTCAAGGTGGTGAACATCCCCAAGATAAATTTCCCCTCCCATTTTCCCAACAACAACCCTGTGGCCCATTTTCCCAACAACAACCCTGTGGGGTGGGTGGGGCTGAAGGAGACGGGCTGGCCCAAAGTCACCCAGCCGGTTTTCATGCCTAAGGCAGGACTAGAACTCACCGTCTCCTAGTAAACTAGCCCAAGGTCATCCAGCCGGTTTTCATGCCTAAGGCGGGACTAGAACGGACAGTTTTCTTCTTTCTGGCCTGGCGCCTTAACCACTAGGCCAGGCTGCCTCCAGCCACTGAGGTTTGAGCTCCATGTCTTTTGCAACCCCCAGACCCATGAAGAGATTAACCAGAGGCTGAAATGTTTCCTTCCTGACTCGGATCGGGCAGCTCTCAAGAACGCCGTCCCCTTCAAGCCCTCTGAAGACCTGCAGGTTCCCCCCGGGCTGGACTGGCGAGCCAAAGGGGCCGTGACTGAGGTCAAAGATCAGGTGGGTGCTGAAGGGCCTGGGGGGGTGGGGGGCTCTGACCAGCCAGGAATGGAGGAGGGAGGCAGAGGGGCTTTTAAGGAAAAGGAGGGGAGGGGTCTGATCTGCCCATTTGCAATTCCAGTCGGAATTTAGTGGATTTATGAAATCTTGCAGACGAAGCTAAATTCTTTCCTCCGTTAACTGCATTTCTGAAGCTTCAGTTTTGTCACAACTCCCGTATATCAAAAGAGAACAAACCCCACATTCCCTTCTAGCACTGATGGTGTTACCTAGTTGGGTAATGAGATGCTTGCAAGAAAACCACCAAGCTCAGAGAGTACAAAAGATGCCGTGGTCATCACCCTCCTCCTCCTCCTCTTCCTCTTCCTCCTCCTCCTCCTCCTCCTCCTCCTCCTCCTCCTCCTCCTCCTCTCTGCAAACCACACTCTCTTCTCGCACTGATGATGTTACCTAGTTGGGTCATGAAATGTCTGCAAAAAACAGCCAAGCTCAGAGAGCACCCAGGACCCCACAGTCCTCCTCCTCCTCCTCCACCACCACCTCCTCCTCCTCCTCCTCCTCCTCCTCCTCCCCCCCCTGCACTCCCCACACTAACACTGATGATGTTACCTAGTTGGGTCATGAAACATCTCCAAGAACCCAACCAAGCTCAGAGAGCACCCGGGACCCCACAGTTCTACCCTGAGCTACAGATATTCTCTTCTGTCGGAACTGAGATTTTGCCCACCTGCCTCCGACCAAGAACCGAGAACAAGGAACTGGTTAAAGGAAGATATTTCGAGTTTTCTGTTCCTTGGTGGATCATTGCAGCTTTGTTTTTTACCCAGGGCGCCTGTGGCTCCTGCTGGTCCTTCAGTGCCGTCGGCGCTCTGGAAGGCATGCATTTCAAGAAGACGGGGAAGTTGGTCTCTCTGAGCGAACAAAATCTTATCGACTGCTCTAAGGACCAGGGGACTGAAGGTTGCGAGGGTGGATTTATGCCAGAAGCTTTTACATATGTGCAGAAGCAAGGAGGGATCAATTCAGAGGAAAGCTACCCATATGATGGACAGGTAATTCTCTGTGGGTTCCTGTGCATTCTTCAAACTATAGTTGGGTTGAGTTGGGTTGAATAGAGTAGACTGGAGAGTGGTGTAGAATAGAATAGAATAGAATAGAATAGAATAGAATAGAATAGAATAGAATAGAATAGAATAGAATAGAATAGAATGGAATGGAATGGAATGGAATGGAATGGAATGGAATAGAATATGAATTACTGGATAGAATAGAATAGAATAGAATAGAATAGAATAGAATAGAATAGACCTTGGAGGTCTTCTAGTCCAACCCCCTGCTCAGGCAGGAAACTCTATTTTCTCTGGGACTAATTATGATTACACTTTTATTTTTCTACAGGATAATTATAGTTGTCGTTATGAAGCCTTGAATTCTGTTACTAAGTGTTCCGCCATAGGAGTCATCCTGCCAGGAGATGAAAAGGGACTTCTGCAGGCGGTGGCCACAATTGGCCCAATTTCTGTCGGAGTGGATGCCCGGAGTTCGGCGTTTCATTTTTACAAGTCGGGTAAGGTTCCTGTGGAATAGAAAATGGGACCCCTTGCACGTGAACTTTGAATGTTCGTATGGTGACTTTGATTGGAAGAATAGAATAGAATAGAATAGAATAGAATAGAATAGAATAGAATAGAATAGAATAGAATAGAATAGAATCTTTATTGAGAATAGGAATCGAATCGAATCGAATCGAATCGAATCGAATAGAATAGAATAGAATAGAATAGAATAGAATAGAATAGAATAGAATAGAATCTTTATTGATAATAGAACAGAACAGAACAGAACAGAATAGAATAGAATAACAGAGTTGGACGGGACCTTGGAGGTCTTCTAGTCCAACCCCCTGCTCAGGCAGGAAACCCTATATCAGTGATGGTGAACCTTTTAGAGACCGAGTGCCCAAACTGCAACCCAAAACCCACTTATATATCGCCAGGTACCGGGTGGGTGTGGCCCACTTGGCAGGCACAGTTACAGTGGGTGTGGCAGATTGGGTGGGCATGGCCACTGGATGGGTGTGGCTGCAGTAGTCATGGCAGACTGGGTGGGCATGGCCTGGGTGGGCGTGGCCACCTCGATGTTGCTTATGGGGAGGGACACTGTTCGGGGCCGGGCATTGTTCGGGGAGATCCAGGGGGTCTCTGGTGGATGAGATGGTGGGCTCCCCAATGACGGCTCCAGGCTGGCTGGCCTTAGGCCAGTGATGGCGAACCTTTAGAGACCACATGTGCTGGGGCGATGGCATGTGCCCACAGGGAGGGCTCCGCGTGCAACCTTTGGCACGCGTGCCATAGGTTCGCCACCACTGCCCTATATCATTTCGGACAAATGGCTGTCCAGTCTCTTCTTAAAAACTTCCAGTGTTGGAGCATTCACAGCTTCTGGAGGCAGGTGGTTCCACTGGTTAATTGTTCTGACTGTCAGGAAGTTTCTCCTTAGTTCTAGATTGCTTCTTTCTTTGATTAGTTTCCATCCGTTGCTTCTTCTCCTGCCTTCAGGTGCTTTGGAGAATAGCTTGACTCCCTCTTCTTTGGGGCAGCCCCTGAGATATTGGAAGACTGCTATCATGTCCCCCCTTGTCCTTTTTTCATTAAACTAGACGTACCCAATTCCAGCAACCGTTCCTTATATGTTTTAGCCTCGAGTCCCCTAATTATCTTTGTTGCCCTTCTCTGCACTCTTTCCAGAGTCTCAACATGTTTTTTACATTGTGGTGACCAAAACTGGATGCTGTAGTCCAAGTGTGGCCTTACTAAGGCCTTGTAAAGTGGTATTAACACTTCAGGTGATCTGGATTCTCTACCTCTGTTTTTTTTTTTTTAAACAAGTTTTATTGATTTTTTTTTATTTTTACAACAGGGTGCTTGGGGTACAACGTGGTGATGGGGTAATCAATCATCCAAAAAGAAAACCATACATATACAACTCAGGTTAAATCATTAGAAACTCCCTCTATTTCCCTCAAATAATATAATATATTCAAATTAATGTATTTTTCAATAAAATTCAATCAATCAGAACAATCATCAATAAGATTTCATCTGTATAAATCCAAATCCTGTTTTTAAGCTTTACTATTTACAATTACCATATTCCAATTTGGCTTTTAGAGAAACATATTATTAACACTTCAGCTGTCCCTCCTTTTCCTTTTTCCTTAGCATAATCCTTATCTCTAAAATACACATATTATTTCAACCATAACATTCTTATATTTTCTACAAGTATTCTATTTTTTAATCTAGTAACTCATTTATTAATACCATTTCTTCTTTTATCAGAAATCCCCCTTATTCTCCTTCCATTACAAAATAGCTATCCTTCCTAGAAATAAGAATATTACTCCAAAAATACATTTCTACTCTATTTGAAACCTATAATCTATCAATCAATCTATATCTATGAAAAACTCTTTTAACCCACTCAATAAAGTTTAAATCCGATCCAAATAATTGTTATATACACAACAAGCATATTAATACAGAAAAACATCTTCTTACTAAGTTCACATATTTGATTAATCTTTATTCAGTCAAGATCTCTAAAGCCTTATTTACCCGTCAAGTAAAGTTTTAAATCACATTTTTAAATCTAACTCTAGCTTTCTTTCTGTGCCAATCCGGTTTCCATAATAGAGCTTCTATGCGTTGAGTCTCAATATTTGAGTGAGGGTACTTATCAATACTTCAATCTGTGTCAAATTCTCTTTCCCTTCTTCCAATGTCATCTGTATAGTGTAGACAGTTTGTTTCCGTGTTATAGTCACAAGTTGATTATCCACGATGTCACTATTCTCAATAATTCGTATCCGAGAGTCAGTTCCTATTACTTTTAACACTGCAAGTGTCTCAGTTAGAGTCGGTCTTTGATCTTCAAAATTCTCCATAAATTGTAGATTAACATCCATTCGCTCAGTGACTTGTTCCTCTGTCTCTTTAAGTTGTGTATATTGCTGCATACAGACCTCTCTAGAGCTAGTTCCTTGACCTGTAGATTGATCCATTAGGATTTGAGATTCAATTTGTGGTTCAGAGATGTCATCTTTAATGTTTCTCCAGGATTTCATATATACTGTTGCTTCCAAAATTGCTTCTAATATAAGTTCATAATCAAGCTGTGGATGAAATTCCTCCATTTCAGTGGTGAGATAGTCTTTTACTTTTTTAAAGGAGGCTATATTTACTAACAGTCAACACATACAAACAGTCAGCACTTATCCACCTCCACAAATAAAGGATTTGAAACAGCTGGGTGGTGAAGTTGCTTACTAGTGTAAGCAACTTCACCACCCAGCTGTTTCAAATCCTTTATCTTTTCACTTTCATCATCATTTTGAAGGTCAAATCCAACCTCAAAAAACAAAGAGGAAATGTAGTTGCAGTAATAGTTTTCGCCACAAGATGCCCTCAGCAAGCTGTGAAATCTGTTTTCCGGCTTCCAGTAAAGTTTCCCCCCCCCCCAAACAATAAAGATTTATCCCTTTAAAAAAACAAATCCAAAAAATAGGAAAACAATATTCTCCAGCTTAGAAAATAGATATAATAATAAAGTTCTATGATAGGGATTTTTCCAGGGCCCCAAAGTGACCAAAAATAAAAATAGTCAATAAAAAGTTAACTTTTTTTTTCTTTTGTTAAAGCTCTTTTTCCCAGATAGGCAAAGGCAGCTCTTTCAAAGCAGGGAAATAATTCCAGAAGGCTTTTAACAGGAAAGTAGTTATGGCAAAGAGAGAGAGGGAAAGGTCTCACCTGGATCATCCACGGTGGTTTCTTAACGCTTAGGTGTTCTTTTGACTTTTGGCTGGTGCAGCTAAATGATCAGCCATGTTACTGGCCGATCTTTTCTCCGTCGGCCCTGAGGAGCTGTCTCGGACCGCGGAAGGAGCTGCCACCTCCCCTCGCGATCGACGAGAGTCCTCCTCATCGGTAGTCGCCCCTCCAGGGAAAGTAGCCAGCAAAGAGAGGAGTCTCTCCGCCTGACTGCATATGCCGCAACCCAGAACCGGATTCTCTCCCTCTGTTAATGCAGCCTAGCACAGTGTTGTGTTTTTTGGCAGCTACATCACTAAGTGATTGTCATATCTAAGTGATTGTCCACTAGGACTCCGAGATCCCTCTCACAGTTACTGCTATTGAGTCAGGTACCACCTACACCAGGGGTAGGCAACCTTGGCTCTTTTATGACTCATGGACTTCAACTCCCAGAATTCCTGAGCCAGCATGGCTCAGCTTGGAAACCTCTCTCTTTCCCCTCAGCATGGCTGGCTCAGGAATTCTGGGAGTTGAAGTCCACGAGTCATAAAAGAGCCAAGGTTGCCTACCCCTGATCTAGATCAATGTTAACTGCTCCTTTGGTGGAATATCAGGCCTCCTTAAGTTTACGCCCATATCATTTTGAAATAACAGGAAATACTTGCAGCTCCTGCTGATGGAGTTACCTAGTTTGCTAACGAAACGTTCAGGAATTATATTAAAAGAAGCTTGGAGAAACAAACCACAGCCAAAATCTAAAATCCTGAGCTACACGTATTTCCTATTATTTCAATATCCAGATGATCTGGCAAAGAAGCACGGAGCTTTCGCTTTACCGTATGATTTCTCCTCCTCTTTCTCTAGGTATCTTTAAAAACCCCTGGCGTGGAGACCCCCACTTGGATCATGCTGTGCTGGTGGTCGGATACAACAGCACCACCAAGTACTGGATTGTGAAGAACAGGTGAGTGAAGAGAAGGAGATGCTGGCAGGAGGCTAATTAGAGGGCAACTTCTACTATTCCAGAGAGTCACAACCATGGCCACTAGAAAGAGTGCAGAGAAGAGCAATAAAGTTGATGAAGGGACTGGAGGCTAAAACATACAAAGAACGGTTGCTGGAATTGGGTATGTCTAGTTTAATGAAGAGAAGAACGAGGGGGGACATGATAGGAACGTTTCAATATCTCAGGGGTTGCCCCAAAGAAGAGGGAGTCAAGCTGTTCTCCAAAGCGCCTGAAGGCAGGACAAGAAGCCATAGATGGAAACTCATCAAAGAGAGAAGCAGCCCAGAACTAAGGAGAAATTTCCTGACAGTGAGAACAATTAACCAGTGGAACAACTTGCCTCCAGGAGTTGTGGGTGCTCCAACACTGGAAGTTTTTAAGAAGAGACTGGACAGCCATTTGTCTGAAATGGTATAGGGCAGTGTTTCTCAACCTTGACCATTTTAAGGCATGTGGACTTCAACTCCCAGAATTCCACAGCCAGCAATGCTGGCTGTGGAATTCTGGGAGTTGAAGTCCACATGCCTTAAAATTCTCAAGGTTGAGAAACACTGGTATAGGGTTTCCTCCCCGAGCAGGGGTTGGATTAGATGACCTCCAAGGTCCCTTCCAACTCTGCTCTATTCTATTCTATTCTATTCTATTCTATTCTATTCTATTCTATTCTCTACTCTACTCTACTCTACTCCACTCCACTCCACTCCACTCCACTCCAGAATGTCTCAGTCTTGGCCACTTGAAGACTACAACTCCCAGAATTCCACAGCCAGCATGATTCCTATTCCAGCAGTCCCCAACCTTTCTAGCCCCATGAACCGGCAGCAGAAGCAGCAAGGTGGGGAATGGTTTCGCATGTGCAACCTAGTTCCTGCGCATGCACAAATAAGGTTTCATGGGCTCACCCGCCACATGCTTGGCCAGTTCCCAACAGGCCCTGCCCTACACGGTTTTGAAATAAATCTCTTGCATGCTTCTCTTTGCAGTTGGTCTCGCTATTGGGGGGACAACGGATACATGCTCTTGGAACAGGGATCCAATGCATGCGGCATCACCAACGATGCTTCCTATCCCATTCCATAACCAGCCAAGTGGACCATTTGAGAAGCAGGACAAAAAAAAAGCTAACTGTGTTATTGGAAACTTCTGGAGAACCAGAAATATATATATATATGCTAAAACCAATAAATGCTTTTACGCAATGCTATCTAGCCTGGCACTTGACTGTTTTACGATGCGTGTGAGTTGAGTGGGCACCACGGTAGTATAAATGCTTTCTGAGGGAATTCAGAATGTTTGAGGCTTCTAGGCTGTTAAAAAGCATGTAAACATTTAAAGATATATCATTATGTTGAAAGAAAAATCTTCATCAGGGTCCAGTCCAAGCCGGGAATAAACAAAATGGAGACTGCTTTAAGAAAGAAGGTGTCATGGTTCCGACTAATGAAACACGTCTAAGAACTTCCAGGCATTGTTTATCCTAAAAAGTCTTTTTATTCATGTGACGGCATGAAGAGGGATGCTAAGATCTGAAATCTCCACCCCAGAGCGGTTATTTTCCCTCCCTTATTTTGCTGTCATGATTCACGTTCTCTAATTAGTTTGAAAGGCAACGGTTCTCTTCCGTTTGCAACTCATACATTCTTTCTCCTCCCCTCCCAGCGTCTTCTGAGTTAACTCTAAAAATACCACACAGCTCTGCATATTTTCTCAGAGCAAGAACATGCAATGTTAGCAGCTTTGACAGAAGGTTTTTGTTTATTGAGTTGCCAGAAACTTCAGTGATAGCAGCATGTTTCTGGGGTGGCTGACCACATGGTGCTGGGAGTGGTGGGTTTTTATACCTTCTTGGGCTTTTGTCTTTGGAGTTGTTCCTGTTCCCGTGGCATGAACTTTGACCTGAGGCTCAGTGTGCCCTTTTGGTATTCTGATGGTGGTGGGTTAACCCTATTATATCCTAAAGGTCATGTCCTGCTTCCATGGGGCTATGGCTGATGGCTTACTTCCTGTGTTGTATTTTTTTGGTGAGGGGATGCTAGTTCTAATCCTACCACTCTGCTATTGTTAGCTGTCAGTTTTGCTCCAAGGGATTTCGAAAGATCCTGTCTTGAGTGGGTTTATGCAGGCAGTATTTGCTCATGAATGGGGGCCTTAGACTTTCTCAATGGGATTATCAAATCTGCATTTCTACAGAGCGACTTGCTTTGTTTTTGTTGCTGTGTCAGGTTTGGGTGTTTTTCCTTTTTTTCCCTTGCGAAGCAAGGAAAACACCCCAACATGCAAAAAGGCCTGGAAGAGAGGAAAAAAAGGAACATAAAGAAAGGGACCAACTAAATCCTTCTTTCCACAATCCCTTTGATTCCAGAAACCAGCTCATCCCTTTTAACCTTGGTTAGACCTATTGGAAAGTACTCAACCAAGGCTTTTAACCCCAACAAGAAACTAAAGATAAAACTGGAACCCATTTGCCTCCTCCCCTCCCCCACCCTGGTTCCCCTTTCCTAAGAGGATTATCCCAAAGATGCTTTTTTTCACCAGGCAACTGGACTTTCTTATTTTCCTTTAAAGAGGTTTCACTTCTCATCCCAGAATGAAAAGATTTAGACTCCTGCAGACAGCTGTTCCTTTCTGCTCCTCTGCAGAATATCCCCCTCCTCTGGGAAATTGGCCACAAAATGGGGAAAGTTCCCCAGAGCCCAGCAGCCCTACTTACATCTTGGCAGCCATTTTCACGTGGATGACCATCAGTTGGACTGTCCGGATGACATCATCAAGCCAGTAAGAAAATTACCTTCATTAATCAAAACTTCGTCATTTTCATCCATCTTCAGATTTAAGATTTGGACTTCCGGGAGCTGGAAGAGAGAGACAGAAAGAGAGACCTCAACCTGCCTGCAGGGGCTTTGGAGGATGGTGGGGGATGGTGGTGGGGAGGAACTTAAAGGTCTTCTAAAGTCAAATCACCTGCATTGGGGGAGAAAAAAGTGGGACAAATGAAGGAAAGAAGGAAGGAAACCCTCTGTATATTAACACAATGACCAGCCATAAATATCTTCATTTATTACATTATCAGTAAGAAAGTTACCTTCATTGATTAAAACTTCATCTTCCTCCTTCTCCATGTTGAGGATCTGGAAGAGAGAGACAGAAAGAGAGACCTCAACCTTCCTGGTGCCAAAGGGTCTTGCAGAGTCTTCCCCCCCCCTTCCCTTTGGCCCATCGAGACACGTATTAGCGCCACGTCCAGGGATTCCCTGATCCACCACCAAGTGGATGGAAAGGAAACAGGACCCATGCTTCCCTGCCCTTTTCCCCCAAGAGAGAGATTATATGAGGGTGGGGCTCTCAGTTTGGCCTTTTCAGGTTGCTACTTACTTTCTCAGTTCTCAGGAAGAGGCGCTCATTCTTCCTCCCACTCCTCTTCATTTTGGTGACCTCTGGGACAAGGAGAGGCAGGTGCTCAGCAAACTTTTAGGTCTCCCCCAGATGAAGAACCCCTCCCCAAATCAGAGCCTTCTTCGCAGCCCTCTCCCCCTGGAGACCCCATCCCCTCTATTCAGAAGCTCTTTCTGCTTCACGGAGGGGTGCTGGGGGGGTGGTTTCAGGAAGAGCCCGATGCAGAGTCTCCACTCACCACACGGCTCCCTCTTGACCAGACTCATCTCGACTATGTAGGTTATTTTTCTTCTTGGAGTCCTGGGACAGACTGGAGAAATCTGACCATCGACTTTTTGGTCTTCTGCCTTTGTTTTCCTTGCAAACCATGGAAAACGCATGCAAAAATCCCTAGAAGAGAGAAAAAAAGGAAGGTAAGGAAAGGGACCAACTAAAGCCTTCTTTCCACAATCCCTTTGATTCCGGAAACCAGCTCATCCCTTTTAACCTCGGTTAGACCTATTGGAAAGTACTCAACTAAGGCTTTTAGCCCCAAAGTCTCTGGGAACGTACCCACAAATCACCAAATCTGCCCGTTTCTCCTCTTTTGGCACAGAAGGCCTGGCTCTTTCCTTGTAGACTGCCTCCTTCTATGGAAGCTCCACTAAGCTGGCTGACTGAACAAGACCCCCTGATGCAGCTCTTGGTCAGCTTCCCTTTTGCTTCCCTTTGTGTTGCCAGACCTCAGGTAACTCCTGCTCCCTCTAGGAGGGCAATTCGGAGATCAATCTCCGTTTGGGGATCCAGGACAGACCCTCCCAGAGATACCTGCAGGAGCTGCAGAAGGTGCTGGGGGGGTCAGGAAGAGCCCGATCCAGAGTCTCCACTCACCACAACGCTCCCTCTTGACCAGCATTATATCCACAACGTAGGTGACTTTTGTCTGAGGGCAGACTGGAGAAACTGGAAGGCTGACTGTTTGGTCTCTTGCCCTTGTTTTCCTTACAAAGCAAGAGAAAAACATGCAAAAAGCCCTGGAAGAGAGTTGTTCCTTTCTGCTCCCCCCCTCCTCTGCGGAATATCCCCCTCCTCTGAGAAATTGGCCACAAAATGGGGAAAGTTCCCCAGAGCCCAGCAGCCCTACTTACATCCAGGCAGCCATTTTCATGCGGATGAGCGTCAGTTGAACCGTCCAGATGACATCGTCAAGCTAGTATGAAAGTTACCTTCATTAATTAAAACTTCATCTTCCTCCTTTTCCAGATTAAGGATCTGGGTGTGTGGGAGCTGGAAGGGAGAGACAGAAAGAGAGACCTCAACCTTCCTGGTGCCAAAGGGTCTTGCAGAGTCTCCCCCCCCTTCCCTTTGGCCCATCGAGATACGTATTAGCGCCACGTCCAGGGATTCCCTGATCCACCACCAAGTGGATGGAAAGGAAACAGGACCCATGCTTCCCTGCCCTTTTTCCCCCAAGAGAGAGATTATATGAGGGTGGGGCTCTCAGTTTGGCCTGTTCAGGTTGCTACTTACTTTCTCGGTCCTTAGGAAGAGCGGCTCCTTCTTCCTCCCACTCCTCTTCCTTTGGGTGACCTCTGGGAAAAGGAGAGGCAGATGCTCAGCAAAGGTTTAGGTCTCCCCCAGATGAAGAAACCCCCCCCAAATCAGAGCCTTCTTGGCAGCCCTCTCCCCCTGGAGACCCCATCCCCTCTATTCAGAAGCTCTTCCTGCTTCACGGAGCTGGTGGATTCTCCTGGCCAGGGGAGAGATTCGCACTGAGGCCTTGGGCAACTCCTGCTCCCTCTAGGAGGGCAATTCGGAGATCAAGCTCCATTTGGGGATCCAGGACAGACCCTCCCAGAGATACCTGCAGGAGCTGCAGAAGAAGGGGTGCTGGGGGGGTCAGGAAGAGCCCGATCCAGAGTCTCCACTCACCACATGGCTCCCTCTTGACCAGCATTATATCCACAACGTAGGTGACTTTTGTCTGAGGGCAGACTGGAGAAACTGGAAGGCTGACTGTTTGGTCTCTTGCCCTTGTTTTCCTTACAAAGCAAGAAAAAAACATGCAAAAACCCCCGAAAGAGAGCTGTTCCTTTCTGCTCCCCCCCTCCTCTGCGGAATATCCCCCTCCTCTGAGAAATTGGCCACAAAATGGGGAAAGTTCCCCAGAGCCCAGCATCCCTACTTACATCCAGGCAGCCATTTTCATGCGGATGAGCATCAGTTGAACCGTCCAGATGACATCGTCAAGCTAGTATGAAAGTTACCTTCATTAATTAAAACTTCGTCTTCGTCCTTTTCCAGATTAAGGATCTGGGGGTGTGGGAGCTGGAAGAGAGAGACAGAAAGAGAGACCTCAACCTTCCTGGTTCCAAAGGGTCTTGCAGAGTCTCCCCCCCCCTCCCTTTGGCCCATCAACACACGTATTAGCGCCACGCCCAGGGATTCCCTGATCCACCACCAAGTGGATGGAAAGGAAAAAGGACCCATGCTTCCCTGCCCTTTTCCCCCAAGAGAGAGATTATATGAGGGTGGGGCTCTCAGTCTGGCCTGTTCAGGTTGCTACTTACTTTCTCTGTTCTGAGGAAGAGGCGTTCCTTCTTCCTCCCACTCCTCTTCCTTTGGGTGACCTCTGGGAAAAGGAGAGGCAGATGCTCAGCAAAGGTTTAGGTCTCCCCCAGATGAAGAAACCCCCCCCCCCAAATCAGAGCCTTCTTGGCAGCCCTCTCCCCCTGGAGACCCCATCCCCTCTATTCAGAAGCTCTTCCTGCTTCACGGAGCTGGTGGATTCTCCTGGCCAGGGGAGAGATTCGCACTGAGGCCTTGGGCAACTCCTGCTCCCTCTAGGAGGGCAATTCGGAGATCAAGCTCCGTTTGGGGATCCAGGACAGA
>NW_015389125.1:34886-40085 GCF_001527695.2 Protobothrops mucrosquamatus | reverse complement strand
TGCTTCACGGAGCTGGTGGATTCTCCTGGCCAGGGGAGAGATTCGCACTGAGGCCTTGGGCAACTCCTGCTCCCTCTAGGAGGGCAATTCGGAGATCAAGCTCCGTTTGGGGATCCAGGACAGACCCTCCCAGAGATACCTGCAGGAGCTGCAGAAGGAGGGGTGCTGGGGGGGTCAGGAAGAGCCCGATCCAGAGTCTCCACTCACCACAACGCTCCCTCTTGACCAGCGTCATGTCCACAATGTAGGCTACTTTTCTCCTTGGAGTCCTGGGACAGACTGGAGAAATCCGACCATCAACCTTTTGGTCTTCTGCCTTTGTTTTCCTCACAAACCACGGAAAAAACATGCAAAAAGCCCTGGAAGAATGGCAAAATGAAAATCTCCCGTCTGATCAGACTATAATTACCAAAATTTTAGAATGTGTAGAAATGGATAGATTAACCTTGGAGATGAAAGAGAAAGAAGATTCAATGTACTTTAAAACTTGGGAAATTTTTTTATCAACGGTTAAAAATACGATAGAATGAGAAAAGAGCTTGAAATTAAATAGAGTAAACGATAGGTTTTTAACTAAGCTTTCTCTTCTATGTTAATAACAGTGTTATTACGAGTGATTTTAAATACCAGTGGTGATAGTTAGAATTAGTTGATATTTTATTAATTATGGTTATCTACTTAGAGGAACTGTATTTATTTATTAATTTCTAATTATATGATTATAGTCAACTCTACTTATTATAATTGTTTAGTATTATATAAACTATGTTTACTCAATATGTATATCCGGACGGTAGTTTGCTTGTTAAAGCATGGGATTATTGTTGGGGGTTACCCCATTACTGTACCTCCCCTTACCCCAGCATATGCTGACTCAGGAATTCTGGGAGTTGAAGTCCATGAGTCATAAAAGAGCCTTACCCTATCCTGAATTCCTTATTCCTAGCCCTTCCCATACCCGTACTGACCCTATCCTCTCCCTACCTGTATAAAATCTAATAAAATATTTATTTAAAATAAGACAAAAAAAGATGAAACTCCAGGTCCAGAAAGACTTCCTGCAGAATTTTATATAGTATTACAAGATGTATTAAGCCTGATTTTGAAAGAACTGTGTAATGAAATACTTTTGGAGACTAAAATACCAAAGTCGTGGACTGAAACTAATATTCCCTTAATACCCAAAGAAGACACTGACCTTACACAAATAAAAAAACTATAGACTAATATCGCTATTAAATGTGGATTATAAAATTTTTGCTGCGATAATGGCAGAAAGAATTAAGAAATTCTTGACTGAATTTACACACATAGATCAAAATGGCTTTCTACCTAAAAGACAGATAAAAAATAAGAATGATTTTGGATGTTTTAGAGTACTATGAAAACCACCCAGGGAAAGAGATGACATTAATATTTCTTGATATGCAAAAAGCTTTTGACAATCTAAATTGGCAATTTATGTTCCAGCAGTTGGTGGAAATAGACTTTGGGAAAAATTTTATAAGTGCAGTTCAAACAATCTACTATAAACAAATGGCTAGAATAATTTTAAACGGAGCTTATACAGAAAACTTTGATATCAAAAAAAGTACAAGACAGGGATGTCCAT
Source organism: Protobothrops mucrosquamatus (assembly GCF_001527695.2). NCBI lineage: Eukaryota > Metazoa > Chordata > Lepidosauria > Squamata > Viperidae > Protobothrops > Protobothrops mucrosquamatus. The sequence continues at coordinate 38,473 of NW_015389125.1, read as the reverse complement.
TATCCCCATTGTTATTTATACTAACATTGGAAGTATTGACTAGAAATATTAGACGAGATATAGAAATTAAAGGATCGGAGATAAAAGATCAAAAATATAAACTACGAGCCTTTGCGGATGACTTGGTTTTTATCTTGGAGGAGCCACTTGAAACAACTACCAAATTGTTGGAGAAAGTAGAAAAGTTTGGAGAAGTGGCAGGCTTGAAAATAAATAGAGGAAAGACTAAAGTATTAACAAAGAACTTAAAGACAAACAGAAAAGTCAACTTACAAAAAAGACCAACTTACAAATAGTTAAACAAAGTTAAGTACCTAGGAATCTACTTAACGGCAAAATGGATAACATTAAAAGAAGACAACTATGAAAGATTGTTAAAAGAAATAAAATTGGATTTGGAAAAGTGGAAAAATCTTCAATTGTCATTGTTAGGAAGAATAGCTACAGTGAAAATGAGTATTTTACCAAAAATACTCTTCTTATTCCAAACGATTCCTGTAAAATTGGGAAAGGTCTTTTTTGATGACCTAAATGCAACAATACTGAGATTTATTTGGCAAGGCAAGAAAGCACGAATCAAAGTGAAAATGCTACAAGAGGCTAAAGATAGTGGAGGATTTGGACTCCCGGACTGGAGAATATATTATCAAGTAGCTATCCTGCCATGGCTTAAAGAATGGATAATACTGAGAAATAAAAGACTATTGTACCTAGAGGGGCATGACCTACAAACTGGTTGGCATGCCTTCCTATGGTACGGGAAAAATAAAACACATACAGTAGATACTTTCAAAATCACTTTATAAGGAATGTACTTCTTTTTAGAATGGGAAAGAATAAAGGAGAAAATTTATACTAAACTACCTGAATGGCTTTCAGCAACGGAAGCTTTTGCTTACCCAAATTTAATTAACTATGACAAAGTCATGACTTATAAAGATATCTTGGATAATGAAGGAAAATTGAAAGATAGACAAGATTTACAATGACAAGGTATTGACTTAGCATGGTGGCCATATTTGCAAATTCAAACGAGATATGAAAAAGATGTAAAGAAAATGGGATTTTATAAAGAACAGACAGAATTCGATCAAATATTGTTAAAAACAGATGAAAACTTGATTAAGAAACTCTATAGATTTCTATTAAACTTGAAGATGGAAAGAACAAGTAAAAGAAACAATGATAACATGAGCAAAAACTTTGGATATTCTATAGATTTGGAAGACTGGCAAAAATTATGGGATAGAAATATTGAGTAAAGTAGTCTCATATAAAGAAAATCTGTATAAAATGTTTTATAGATGGCACATGATACCAGTAAGATTAGCGAAAATACTTTGAATAATTGCTGGAAATGTAAACAAAGGGCAGGTACTTACTATCATATCTGGTGGACATGCCCTAAAGCAAAAAGGTTTTGGGTTAAGATACATACATGGTTGGAAAAGATGATTAAAAGACAGATAGAATTTAAACCAGAACTGTTTTTGTTAGGAATATTAGGATCTAATTATCAGAAGGAGAACGAATATTTAATATTGCATGTACTGACAGCAGGGAGAATAGTATTTGCCCAATACTGGAAAAATGAAAACTTAACAACTGAAGAGGTTTTAATTAAGAAAATCTTAGAATGTGCAGAAATGGATAGATTGGCTTTAGAGATTAAAGAGAAAGAAGATTCAGTTTACTTTAGAACATGGGATAATTTTTANATCCCCTCTATTCAGAAGCTCTTCCTGCTTCACGGAGCTGGTGGATTCTCCTGGCCAGGGGAGAGATTCGCACTGAGGCCTTGGGCAACTCCTGCTCCCTCTACGAGGGCAATTCGGAGATCAAGCTCCGTTTGGGGATCCAGGACAGACCCTCCCAGAGATACCTGCAGGAGCTGCAGAAGGAGGGGTGCTGGGGGGGTCAGGAAGAGCCCGATCCAAAGTCTCCACTCACCACAACGCTCCCTCTTCACCAGGGTTATATCCACAACGTAGGTGACTTTTCTCTGAGGGCAGACTGGAGAAACTGGAAGGCTGACTGTTTGGTCTCTTGCCCTTGTTTTCCTTACAAAGCAAGAAAAAAACATGCAAAAAGCCCCGGAAGAGAGCTGTTCCTTTCTGCTCCCCCCTCCTATGCGGAATATCCCCCTCCTCTGAGAAATTGGCCACAAAATGGGGAAAGTTCCCCAGAGCCCAGCAGCCCTACTTACATCCAGGCAGCCATTTTCATGCGGATGAGCGTCAGTTGAACCGTCCAGATGACATCGTCAAGCTAGTATGAAAGTTACCTTCATTAATTAAAACTTCATCTTCCTCCTTTTCCAGATTAAGGATCTGGGTGTGTGGGAGCTGGAAGGGAGAGACAGAAAGAGAGACCTCAACCTTCCTGGTGCCAAAGGGTCTTGCAGAGTCTTCCCCCCCTTCCCTTTGGCCCATCGAGACACGTATTAGCGCCACATCCAGGGATTCCCTGATCCACCACCAAGTGGATGGAAAGGAAACAGGACCCATGCTTCCCTGCCCTTTTTCCCCAAGAGAGAGATTATATGAGGGTGGGGCTCTCAGTTTGGCCTGTTCAGGTTGCTACTTACTTTTTCCGTCCTGAGGAAGAGCGGCTCCTTCTTCCTCCCACTCCTCTTCCTTTGGGTGACCTCTGGGAAAAGGAGAGGCAGATGCTCAGCAAAGGTTTAGGTCTCCCCCAGATGAAGAAACCCCCCCCAAATCAGAGCCTTCTTGGCAGCCCTCTCCCCCTGGAGACCCCATCCCCTCTATTCAGAAGCTCTTCCTGCTTCACGGAGCTGGTGGATTCTCCTGGCCAGGGGAGAGATTCGCACGGAGGCCTTGGGCAACTCCTGCTCCCTCTACGAGGGCAATTCGGAGACCAAGCTCCGTTTGGGGATCCAGGACAGACCCTCCCAGAGATACCTGCAGGAGCGGCAGAAGGAGGGGTGCTGGGGGGGGTGTCAGGAAGAGCCCGATCCAGAGTCTCCACTCACCACACGGCTCCCTCTTGACCAGCGTTATGTCCACAATGTAGGCTACTTTTCTCCTTGGAGTCCTGGGACAGACTGGAGAAATCCGACCGTTGACTTTTTGGTCTTCTGCCTTTGTTTTCCTCACAAACCATGGAAAAAACATGCAAAAAGCCCTGGAAGAATGGCAAAATGAAAATCTCCCGTCTGATCAGACTATAATTACCAAAATTTTAGAATGCGCAGAAATGGATAGATTAACCTTGGAGATTAAAGAGAAAGAAGATTCAATTTACTTTAAAACTTGGGAAAATTTTTTATCAACAGTTAGAAATACGATAGAATGAGAAAAGAGCTTGAAATTAAATAGAGTAAAGGATAGGTTTTTAACTAAGCTTTCTCTTCTATGTTAATAACAGGGTTACTACGATTGATTTTAAATACTAGTGGCGATAGTTAGAATTAGTTGATATTTTATTAATTATGGTTATCTACTTAGAGGAACTGTATTTATTTATTAATTTCTAATTATATGATTATAGTCAACTCTACTTATTATAATTGTTTAGTATTATATAATCTATGTTTACTCAATATGTCTATCCGGATGGTAGTTTGC
>NW_015389125.1:27860-33270 GCF_001527695.2 Protobothrops mucrosquamatus | reverse complement strand
AACTAGTGAGAAATGAATGTGCTATGCTATTTTGAATATATATATTAGTAAGAAGAAGGATATGCATTGACCAACTGATATTGTTTATGATTATCGTTTATCATATTTACTATAGCTATTTACCATTATGTCAATTATTGTTAACTAAACATATGTACCCAAACATCCTGGTCTCTGCTTCGTTGGGCCAGGCTGGGTCGCTGGGCCTTCCAGGTAGCCTCCGTTGGCACTCCTTCTTCCTTCCACTCCTCTTCCTTTCGCTGACCTCTGGGAAAGGGAGAGGCAGGTGCTCAGCAAACTTTTAGGTCTCCCCCAGATGAAGAAACCCCCCCCCAAATCAGAGCCTTCTTGGCAGCCCTAGGAGGGCAATTCGGAGATCAAGCTCCGTTTGGGGATCCAGGACAGACCCTCCCAGAGATACCTGCAGGAGCTGCAGAAGGAGGGGTGCTGGGGGGGTCAGGAAGAGCCCGATCCAAAGTCTCCACTCACCACATGGCTCCCTCTTGACCAACATCATGTCCACAATGTAGGCTACTTTTCTCCTTGGAGTCCTGGGACAGACTGGAGAAATCCGACTGTTGACTTTTTGGTCTTCTGCCTTTGTTTTCCTCACAAACCACGGAAAAAACATGCAAAAAGCCCTGGAAGAATGGCAAAATGAAAATCTCCCGTCTGATCAGACTATAATTACCAAAATTTTAGAATGCGCAGAAATGGATAGATTAACCTTGGAGATGAAAGAGAAAGAAGATCCAATTTACTTTTAAAACTTGGGAAAGTTTTTTATCAACGGTTAGAAATACGATAGAATGAGAAAAGAGCTTGAAATTAAATAGAATAAAGGATAGCTTTTTAACTAAGCTTTCTCTTCTATGTTAATAACAGGGTTACTACGATTGATTTTAAATACTAGTGGCGATAGTTAGAATTAGTTGATATTTTATTAATTATGGTTATCTACTTAGAGGAACTGTATTTATTTATTAATTTCTAATTATATGATTATAGTCAACTCTACTTATTATAATTGTTTAGTATTATATAAACTATGTTTACTCAATATGTATATCCGGACGTTAGTTTGCTTGTTAAAGCATGGGATTATTGTTGGGGGTTACCCCATTACTGTACCTTTCCTTACCCCAGCATATGCTGACTCAGGAATTCTGGGAGTTGAAGTCCATGAGTCATAAAAGAGCCTTACCCTATCCTGAATTCCTTATTCCTAGCCCTTCCCATACCCGTACTGACCCTATCTTCTCCCTACATGTATAAAATCTAATAAAATATTCATTAAAAAAAGACAAAAAAAAGATGATACTCCAGGTCCAGATGGACTTCTTGCAGAATTTTATATAGTTTTACAAGATGTATTAAGCCCGACTTTGAAAGAACTGTGTAATGAAATACTTTTGGAGACTAAAATACCAAAGTTGTGGACTGAAGCTAATATTCCCTTAATACCCAAAGAAGACACTGACCTTACACAAATAAAAAACTATAGACCAATATCGCTATTAAATGTGGATTATAACATTTTTGCTGCGATAATGGCAGAAAGAATTAAGAAATTCTTGACTGAATTTATACACACAGATCAAAATGGCTTTCTACCTAAAAGACAGATAAAAAATAAGAATGATTTTGGATGTTTTAGAGTACTATGAAAGCCACGCACGGAAAGAGATGGCATTAATATTTCTTGATACGCAAAAAGCTTTTGACAATCTAAACTGGCAATTTATGTTCCAGCAGTTGGTGGAAATAGACTTTGGGAAAAATTTTATAAGTGCAATTCAAACAATCTACTATAAACAAATGGCTAGAATAATTTTAAACGGAGCTTATACAGAAAACTTTGATATCAAAAAAAGTACAAGACAGGGATGTCCATTATCCCCATTGTTATTTATACTAACATTGGAAGTATTGACTAGAAATATTAGACGAGATATAGAAATTAAAGGATCGGAGATAAAAGATCAAAAATATAAACTACGAGCCTTTGCGGATGACTTGGTTTTTATCTTGGAGGAGCCACTTGAAACAACTACCAAATTGTTGGAGAAAGTAGAAAAGTTTGGAGAAGTGGCAGGCTTGAAAATAAATAGAGGAAAGACTAAAGTATTAACAAAGAACTTAAAGACAAACAGAAAAGTCAACTTACAAAAAAGACCAACTTGCAAATAGTTAAAAAAAGTTAAGTACTAGGAATCTACTTAACAGCAAGATGGATAACATTAAAAGAAGACAACTATGAAAGATTGTTAAAACAAATAAAATTGGATTTGGAAAAGTGGAAAAATCATCAATTGTTATTGTTAGGAAGAATAGCTACAGTGAAAATTAGTATTTTACCAAAAATACTCTTCTTATTCCAAACGATTCCTGTAAAATTGGGAAAGGACGTTTTTGATGACCTAAATGCAACAATACTGAGATTTATTTGGCAAGGGAAGAAAGCACGAATCAAAGTGAAAATGCTACAAGAAGCTAAAGATAGTGGAGGATTTGGACTCCCGGACTGGAGAATATATTATCACGCAGCTATCCTGCCATGGCTTAAAGAATGGATAACGCTGAGAAATAAAAGACTATTGTACCTAGAGGGGCATGACGTACAAACTGGTTGGCATGCCTTCCTATGGTATGGGAAAAATAAAACACATAGATACTTTCCAAATCACTTTATAAGGAATGTACTTCTTTTAGAATGGGAAAGAATAAAGGAGAAAATTTATACTAAACTACCTGAATGACTTTCAACAACAGAAGCTTTTCCTCACCCAAATTTAATTAACTATGACAAAGTCCTGACTTATAAAGATACCTTAGATAATGAAGGAAAATTGAAAGATAGACAAGATTTACAATGACAAGGTATTGACTTAGCATGGTGGCCATATTTCCAAATTCAAACGAGATATGAAAAAGATGTAAAGACAACGGGATTTTATAAAGAACAGACAGAATTCGATCAAATATTGTTAAAAACAGATGAAAACTTGATTAAGAAACTCTATAGATTTCTATTAAACTTGAAGATGGAAGAAAAACAAGTAAGAAACAATGATAACATGGGCAAAAAACTTTGCATATTCTATAGATTTGGAAGACTGGCAAAAATTATGGGATAGAAATATTAAATTGACTAAAGCAGTCTCATATAAAGAAAATCTGTATAAAATGTTTTATAGATGGCATATGACACCAGTAAGATTAGCGAAAAATGTTTAAAAATACTTTGAACAACTGCTGGAAATGTAAACAAAGGGCAGGTACTTACTATCATATCTGGTGGACATGCCCTAAAGCAAAAAGGTTTGGGGTTAAGATACATACATGGTTGGAAAAGATGATTAAAAGACAGATAGAATTTAAACCAGAACTGTTTTTGTTAGGAATATTAGGATCTAATTATGAGAAGGAGAAGGAATATTTAATATTGCATGTACTGACAGCAGGGAGAATAGTATTTGCCCAATACTGGGAAAATGAAAACTTAACAACTGAAGAGGTTTTAATTAAGAAAATCTTAGAATGTGCAGAAATGGATAGATTGGCTTTAGAGATTAAAGAGAAAGAAGATTCAGTTTACTTTAGAACATGGGATAATTTTTACCAATGGTTTAGGAAAACGAACTAGTGAGAAATGAATGTGCTATGCTATTTTGAATATATATTAGTAAGAAGAATGATATGCATTGACCAACTGATACTGTTTATGATTATCGCTTATCATATTTACTATAGCTATTTACCATTATGTCAATTATTGTTAACTGAACATATGTACCCGAACATCCTGGTCTCTGCTTCCAGGTAGCCTCCATTGGCTACTTACTTTTTCCGTCCTTAGGAAGAGACCCTCCTTCGTCCTCCCACTCCTCCTCCTTTGGGTGACCTCTGGGAAAGGGAGAGGCAGGTGCTCAGCAAACCTTTAGGTCTCCCCCAGATGAAGAAATCCCCCCCCCAAATCAGAGCCTTCTTGGCAGCCCTCTCCCCCTGGAGACCCCATCCCCTCTATTCAGAAGCTCTTCCTGCTTCACGGATTGGGTGGATTCTCCTGGCCAGGGGAGAGATTCGCACTGAAGCCTTGGGCAACTCCTGCTCCCTCTAGGAGGGCAATTCGGAGATCGAGCTCCGTTTGGGGATCCAGGACAGACCCTCCCAGAGATACCTGCAGGAGCTGCAGAAGGAGGGGTGCTGGGGGGGTCAGGAAGAGCCCAATGCAAAGTCTCCACTCACCACACGGCTCCCTCTTCACCATCGTTATATTAATTGTGTAGGTCACTCATTTTTTCACTGCTGTGTCAGCTTTGGGGTCTTTTTCCTTTTTTGCTCTTACGAAGCAAGGAAAACAGTGGAGCATGCAAAAAGCCCTAGAAGAGAGAAAAAAAGGAAGGTAAGGCTGGTTTTTTGGTCCCTTGCCCTTGTTTTCCTTGCAAAACATGGAAAACACAGGAAAAAAATCCCTGGAAGAGAGAAAAAAATGAAACATAAGGAAAGGGACCAACTAAAGCCTTCTTTCCACAATCCCTTTGAGTCCAGAAACCAGCTCATCCCTTTTAACCTTGGTTAGACCTATTGGAAAGAACTCAGCCAAGGCTTTTGGCCCCAAAGTCTCTGGGAACGTACCCACAAATCACCAAATCTGCCCTTTTCTCCTCTTTTGGCACAGAAGGCCTGGCTCTTTGCTTGTAGACTGCCTCCTTCTATGGAAGCTCCACTAAGCTGGCTGACTGAACAAGACCCCCTGATGCAGCTCTTGGTCAGCTTCCCTTTTGCTTCCCTTTGTGTTGCCAGCCTTTTCTTCTTAACCCAGAGGCCTCGATCTCCCAAGGTAGACTGCCCCTTAGCAGGGAAGCTCCACTAAGTCCCTCCCTCGAGTGAGACCCATGAGGAGAGCTTTCTCCCATTTGTTTTCCTGACTCTTTCCTCTTGGTTCCCCTCATGGCTGAGGTCCCCCCATTCCCTCTCTTTCCACGGAGACCCCCTCCTTTTCCTTCTGGCCCCCAAAGTTCAAGCACGACAAAACACACAACATTTTTGTCTTTTCTGTTCATCGATAGATCAGGACTGCCTGAAATAAAGGGTGGGGAGAAGCTTAACAAATTCCTGAAGGATTTCCGTGAAGGGAAATCCAATATACTGTGCAAGGAGCCCTGAAGGTGGCTTGGAGGGACAATGGAAGGTCCCCCCCACCCCAAAATCCCCTTCCCAGGACCCAGATTCAAAGGTCCAGTGTCCCCCCTCCCTCCCTCTGTGACCCTCTGACCGCCTTTTGGACCTTGGCCCCCGGACTCCATTTTCAGCCATTTGTGCTCCCTTCACAGTCAAGTGACCATAATTTACGCTTTTGCACAAACTGGTATTTGCTTCCAATTCCTAGCAAAAAAAAAAAAAAAAA
>NW_015389125.1:23724-27478 GCF_001527695.2 Protobothrops mucrosquamatus | reverse complement strand
CAATAGACACAAGCTGATTCCTCCCTTTCCTTAAGTCTCTTGTTAAAGATCCTGTTTGCCATTCAGCCGGAAAAGAAAAGAAAAAAAAACAGTCAAAGGTATAAAATTAGAATAGATAGCAGGTCTGGAGCCTAACAATGTTATGTAGCATATAAGCCATTTTTTCCCCTTTTGTAAGCAAACAAACTCTTCCTCAGCATCTTCTAAAAATCCCTCAAGTCTTCTTTGGACTAATATAACCCGAAATTAAGTATTGTGACTGATTTTTCAGCAAGAGTCCTTCAAGGCTATAAGCAGAGTGTCTCTTGTTTAGAACAGGGGTCGGCAACCTTGGCTCTTTTATGACTGGTGGACTTCAACTCCCAGAATTCCTGAGCCAGCCACGCTGAGGGGAAAGGGAGAGGTTTCCAAGCTGAGCCATGCTGGCTGAGGGATTCTGGGAGTTGAAGTCCACCAGTCATAAAAGAGCCAAGGTTGCCTATCCCTGGTTTAGAAGGAAAAAAACCCCCACATAATTGCAGCCGTTTCTGCCATGGCCCCAGTATGCCACAGCTTCTAGAATCCATGAATTTGGTCTGATCAGTTTAGTGACTTTCAGTTTAATTTAGAAAAATGTCTCCAGTGGTTTGAGACGTCCTCTTCCACATTCTAAGAAAAAAAAATAACCATGTATTATTTTCACTGTAAATCTACTACCATGCAGTGGATGAAAAAAAGTATCTCATTTGAAAATGCACAGATGGTTTAATTTTTCTCCATTATACAGGCCTGGTCCATAATCACAATCCCATCATCCACCCAGCTTCCCCCCCACCCCCAAGACTGGAAAATGTCAATCTTACCTCATTTAACCTCTGAAAGGGATTTTTGCTACTATTGGTAACCTTCCTTTTCCAAGGATTTTCGTTGCAATGATCATGTGGCTATGATATTATTGATCTCAAAGCCAATAAACAGATCTCTTCACAGTATAAATATGGATGACAAGGGGGTGAAAAGGGACACAAAATCCCTCTGCAGAGAAACTTTTTGCCTGTTAGCAATTATTAGCAACAGCTATTTGAGGATTTTTTTTAAAAGAATCCTGATGCTGATGCACCTTCTTAATTTTTCAGACCATCAGTTAGGGGTCACTGCTAGAGGAGGGTTGTTGCAAAAAAAGATTATTGGGTGGGTGAATTGTCATAAAAGCCCCTCTGTCTATTTTTTTTTTAAATAGTTTCGGTTGAGGTTTGGCAGTACTCAGAGGTCTGGGTTCAAGAGTTCCTTGAGTCTCCATCTACACTTTGGGCTGACTCATATCTGTTGGGGAAGAGGGTCAATTGGGGGGAAACTAGCGTAGGATTGCTTCCCTCTGGGGATCACTAAATGAAATCCAATTTCCACTTTTGGAGAAGCTCCCTGTAAGAGCAGAATCCACAGAGGCCTCAACTAGCAGGTCTCAGACCAGAGAGACAATTACATAAATAAATCTCTGTCTTCAAGGCCGCCAAGCAAACCACCAATTATCCATCCTCTTGGAAAGATGGAAGGAAAATCCGCGAGTTTAAAGTGGATTTATTTATTTATTTTTTGCATTGCCAAAGTCCAATTCTCTGGGATGGCATGGGAGGTCTCCATCTTGCCAGCCACGAGGAGATGAATCTAGCCAAGGGATGTCTCAAACTCTTTTGCTGGGTAACTTTATATCTGCAGATGGGCAGAGACATCCGGCGAGTTGCACCTATGGCCAAGCGCTGGAGTGAAGCTTGGAAGAATCCATGGTTGATTTGGGGTTTGTTTACCTGCTTGAGAAAGAACTTTAGGAAAGGTGATTTGCTAGTTGTGACATCCACAGCTTTGGAAGACAGAACGGCTTCCTCAAAGCCCATTTCCTCTGCTCAGATTGTCACATTGCACGACTGATATCCGTCATCAAAGTAATTTCAGCGACTGCTTCTCTTTTTCCAGTGTCTTTGCTTTGTTGAAGGAACTGGTGTAATGGTGTAATAGATGGTGTAATAATGCCAAGGTGGTTTCAAGTCTGTGGTCCCCAGATGTGGAGCTTCTGACCATCAAATGCAGACCCTTCTATCTTCCTAGAGAATTCTCTGTTACCATTATCACAGCTGTGTGTGCCCCCCCCCATGCAAACAGAGAAGAGGCCCTGAAGGTTCTCTATCACACCATCAGTGACTTACAAACTACTCACCCAGAGGGTGCATTTATTGCAGTGGGAGACTTTAACCAAGTGGATTTGAAAGCCACATTTCCATCAATAGGTAGATGTTGCAACCAGAGGGGAGAATACACTGGATCTTGCTTATTCCAACCTCAAGAAGGCTTTCAAAGCTCTCCCCCGCCCTCACCTGGGCCCCTCTGACCATCTCTCAGTGCTGCTTATTCCAGCATATCAACCTTTATTAGACAGAGTGAAACCTAGAGTAAAGCAGGTGAGGGTTTGGACAGAGGGAGCTACAGAAGCATTACAAGACTGATTTGAGTGCACGGATTGGGGCATTTTTAAGGAACCAGCTACTGATAGATCATGCCAAATAAATCTTATTGCATTCTTTGACCAAGTGACAAAATTAGTGGATCAGAGGAATGCTGTGGACATGATTTACATGGACTTCAGTAAGGCATTTGATAAAGTAGATCACAACCTACTACTCAATAAGATATAAAAATGTGGGGTAGACAGCATCACCACCAGATGGATCCGTAGCTGGCTGACCGGCCGTACTCAGCATGTGGTCCTCAATGGAACCGCATCTACATGGAGGGAAGTGTGTAGTGGAGTGCCCCAAGGCTCTTCAACATCTTCATCAACAATTTGGACGAAGGGATAGATGGGGAACTCATCAAATCTGCAGACGACACCAAGCTGGCAGGAATAGCCAACACTCCAGAAGACAGGCTTAGGATACAGGGGGATCTGGACAGACTTGAACAATGGGCACTATCTAACAAAATGAAATTCAATGGTGAAAAAAGTAAGGTTCTACATTTAGGCAAGAAAAACCAAATGTACAGGTATAGTATAGGGGTTACCTTGCTCAATAGTAGTAACTGTGAGAGGGACCTCGGAGTCCTAGTGGACAATCACTTAAATATGAGCTACAAGTGTGCTGCAGCTGCCAAAAAAGCCAACACAGTGCTAGGCTGCATTAACAGAGGGATCGAATCAAGATCACGTGAAGTGTTAATACCACTTTACAATGCCTTAGTAAGGCCACACTTGGAATACTGCATCCAGTTTTGGTCACCGCGATGTAAAAAAGATGTTGAGACTCTAGAAAAAGTACAGAGAAGAGCAACAAAGATGATTAGGGGACTGGAGGCTAAAGCATATAAGGAACAGTTGCTGGAATTGGGTATGTCTAGTTTAACAAAGAGAAGGACGAGGGGGGACATGATAGCAGTGTTCCAATATCTCAGGGGCTGCCCCAAAGAAGAGGGAGTCAAGCTATTTTCCAAGGCGCCTGAAGGCAGGACAAGAAGCAACTGGTGGAAATTAAGCAAGGAGAGAAGCAACCTAGAACTAAGGAGAAACTTCCTGACAGTTAAAACAATTAACCAGTGGAACAACCTGCCTCCAGAAGCTGTGAATGTTCCAACACTGGAAGTTTTTAAGAAGAGACTGGACAGCCATTTGTCTGAAATGGTATAGGGTTTCCTGCCTGAGCAGGGGGTTGGACTAGATGACTTCCAAGGTCCATTCTAACTTTATTATTATTATTATTATTATTATTATTATTATTATTATTATTAT
>NW_015389125.1:15376-18100 GCF_001527695.2 Protobothrops mucrosquamatus | reverse complement strand
ATGCCTAAGGCGGGACTAGAACGGACAGTTTTCTTCTTTCTGGCCTGGCGCCTTAACCACTAGGCCAGGCTGCCTCCAGTCACTGAGGTTTGAGCTTCATGTCCTTTGCAACCCTCAGACCCATGAAGAGATTAACCAGAGGCTGAAATGTTTCCTTCCTGACTCGGATCGGGCAGCTCTCAAGAACGCCGTCCCCTTCAAGCCCTCCGAAGACCTGCAGGTTCCCCCCGGGCTGGACTGGCGAGCCAAAGGGGCCGTGACTGAGGTCAAAGATCAGGTGGGGGCTGAAGGGCCTGGGGGGGTTGGGGGCTCTGACCAGCCAGGAATGGAGGAGGGAGGCAGAGGGGCTTTTAAGGAAAAGGAGGGGAGGGGTACGATCTGCCCATTTGCAATTCAAGTCGGAATTTAATGGATTTGTGAAATCTTGCAGACGAAGTTAAATTCTTTCCTCCGTTAACTGCATTTCCGAAGCTTCAGTTTTGTCACAACTCATATCCCTTCTAGCACTGATGGCGTTACCTAGTTGGGTAATGAGATGCTTGCAAGAAAACCACCAAGCTCAGAGAGTACAAAAGATGCCGTGGTCATCACCCTCCTCCTCCTCCTCCTCCTCCTCCTCCTCCCTGCAAACCACACTCCTTTCTAGCACTGATGATGTTACTTAGTTGGGTTATGAGATGTCTGCAAAAAACAGCCAAGCTCAGAGAGCACCAAGGACTCCACAGTCTTCCTCTTCCTCTTCTTTTTCTTCCTCCTCCTCCTCCTCCTCCTCCTCCTCCTTCTCCTCTTCCTCCTCTTCCTCCTCCTCCTCCTCCTCCCTGCACTCCCCACTCTAGCACTGATGATGTTACCTCGCTAGGTAATGAAACATCTCCAAGAACCCAACCAAGCTCAGAGAGCACCCAGGACCCCACAGTTCTACCCTGAGCTACAGATATTCTCTTCTGTCGGAACTGAGATTTTGCCCAGCTGCCTCCGACCAAGAACCGAGAACAAGGAACTGGTTAAAGGAAGATAAATGGAGTTTTCCGTTCCTTGGTGGATCATTGCAGCTCTGTTTTTTACCCAGGGCGCCTGTGGCTCCTGCTGGGCCTTCAGTGTCACCGGCGCTCTGGAAGGCATGCATTTCAAGAAGACGGGGAAGCTGGTCTCGCTGAGCGAACAAAATCTTATCGACTGTTCTAAGGACCAGGGGACTGAAGGTTGCGAGGGTGGATTTATGTCAGACGCGTTTACATATGTGCAGAAGCAAGGAGGGATCAATTCAGAGGAAAGCTACCCATATGATGGACAGGTAATTCTCTGTGGGTTCCTGTGCGTTCTTCAAACTATAGTTGGGTTGGGTTGGGTTGAATAGAGTAGACTGGAGAGTGGTGTAGAATAGAATAGAATAGAATAGAATAGAATAGAATAGAATAGAATAGAATAGAATAGNGTCCAGTTTCTTCTTAAAAACTTCCAGTGTTGGAGCATTCACCGCTTCTGGAGGCAGGTGGTTCCACTGGTTAATTGTTCTAACCGTCAGGAAGTTTCTCCTTAGTTCTAGGTTTCTTCTCTCCTTGATCAGTTTCCATCCGTTGCTTCTTGTCCTCCCTTCAGGCGCTTTGGAGAAGAGCTTGACTCCCTCTTCTTTGTGGCAGCCCCTGAGATACTGGAACACTGCTATCATGTCCCCCCTCGTCCTTCTCTTCCTTAAACTAGACAGACCCAATTCCAGCCACCATTCCTTATATGATTTAGCCTCCAGTCCCCTAATCATCTTTATTGCTCTTCTCTGCACTCTTTCTAGAGTCTCAACATCTTTTTTACATCCTGGTGACCAAAACTGGATGCAGGATTCCAAGTGTGGCCTTACCAAGGCCTTGTAAAGTGGTATTGTAAAATAGATCTTCTTGATCTTGGCTGCCCATCAGGGGGAAGAATCCTTTCGGAGAGCCGTGTGGGAGGAGAATCTGAGGATGATCCAGGACCACAACAGCCAGGCTGAGCAGGGAAAACACACCTACAAACTCGGGATGAATCACTTTGGTGACCTGGTACGTGTGGATCAAGGCTAGTTTGATTTATTCAATGGACATGGATGTTGGTCTTCTGAGTTCCTATAGCTGTCCCCCCCCCACTCCCGCCATCTCAGTCAATGACTCTGGGCAATTCATGAAGTCAATTAATTGATTATATCCTCCCTTCATCTCTTTTTCTGCAAATCATTCAAGGTGGTGAACATCCCCAAGACAAATTTCTCCTCCCATTTTCCCAACAACAACCCTGTGGGGTGGGTGGGGCTGAAGGAGACGGGCTGGCCCAAAGTCACCCAGCCGCTTTTCATGCCTAAGGCAGGACTAGAACTCACCGTCTCCTGGTGATTGGCCCAAGGTCACCCAGCTGGCTTTCATAGCTAAGGCGGGATTAGAACTCACTATCTCCTGGTGATTAGCCCAAAATCATCCAGCCGGTTTTCATGCCTAAGGCAGGACTAGAACTCACCATCTCCTGGTGATTGGCCCAAGGTCACCCAGGCAGTTTTCATGCCTAAGGCGGGACTAGAACGGACAGTTTTCTTCTTTCTGGCCTGGCGCCTTAACCACTAGGCCAGGCTGCCTCCAGTCACTGAGGTTTGAGCTTCATGTCCTTTGCAACCCTCAGACCCATGAAGAGATTAACCAGAGGCTGAAATGTTTCCTTCCTGACTCGGATCGGGCAGCTCTCAAGAACGCCGTCCCCTTC
>NW_015389125.1:9752-11284 GCF_001527695.2 Protobothrops mucrosquamatus | reverse complement strand
AATGGATACATGCTCTTGGAACAAGGATCCAATCAATGCGGCATCACCAACATGGCTTCCTATCCCATTCCATAACCAGCCAAGTGGACCGTTTGAGAAACAGGACAAAAAAGCTAACTGCGGCATTGGAAGCTTCTGGAGAACCAGAAATATATATACAGTATATGCTAAAACCAATAAATGCTTTTATGCAATGCTATCTAGCCTGGCACTTGACTTTTTTATGATGTGTTTGAGTTGAGTGGGCACCACGGTAGTATAAATGCTGGCATGTTTTCTGAGGGAATTCAGAACGTTTGAGGCTTCTGGGCTGTTAAAAAGCATGTAAACATTTAAAGGTATATGATTTTGTTGAAAGAAAAATCTTCATCAGGGTCCAGTCCAAGCCGGGAATAAACAAAATGGAGACTGCTTTAAGAAAGAAGGTTCTTGTTTATTGAGTTACCAGAAACGTCAGTGATAGCAGCATGTTTCTGGGGTGGATGACCACATGGTGCTGGGAGTGGTGGGTTTTTATACCTTCTTGGGCTTTTGTCTTTGGAGTTGTTCCTGTTCCCGTGGCATGAACTTTGACCTGAGGTTCAGTGTGCCCTTTTGGTATTCTGATGGTGGTGGGTTAACCCTATTATGTCTTAAAGGTCATGTCCTGTTTCCCTGGGGCTGTGGCTGATGGCTTACTTCCTATATTGTATTTTTTGAGTGAGGGGATGCTGGTTCTAATCCTATCACTATTGTTAGCTATCAGTTTTGCTCCAAGGGATTTCGAAAGATCCTGTCTTGAGTGGGTTTATGCAGGCAGTATTTGCTCATGAATGGGGCCTTAGACTTCCTCAATGGGATTATCACATCTGCATTTCTACAGAGCTGGCCTGCTGAGTTTCTGTTTGGGGTTACTAAGAAAACCTGGGCCTGCTTTCCTTTGGGGAAATATAATATTCTGCCTTTTTAATATTCCCCAAAATATTTCCCTCTCTCTCTCTCTGTGTGGGGCTGACTTCCCACAATTTCATGATATCGCTTGAAGGTATAGAACAGGGGTGTCCCACCTTGGAAACTTTAAGACTTGTGGACTTCACGGATCTTAACGCTGCCGAGACTGGACCCCCCTGTTCTAAACTTTTGAAGTGATTATCATGAAATGGTATGATAGGGCTGGCTGGGGAATTCTGGGAGTTGAAGTCCACAGATCTTAATGTTGCCAAGGTTAGACACCCCTTTTATTGAGGTTTAATACAAATCCAGTTTCGGATAACTTTCAACAAGACAGCTGTTGAGACTCCTCTGATTCTCATTCATCACCTGCAACAGCTGTCGGTAACCGAGCAACTAACAGCCGCTATGCCCAGATACCGTTTCCAACATGCGTGATGGCATATAGGTCACTGTGGCTCATATCAGACAGGATATGATTGGTTGGGTCCTTGGTGCTCTCTGAGCTTGGTTGTCTTCTTGCAGACGTTTCATTACCCAACTAGGTAACATCATCAGTGCTGGCCTGATTTGGATATGATTATTAACTTTTCAACTCCTAC
>NW_015389125.1:4871-6703 GCF_001527695.2 Protobothrops mucrosquamatus | reverse complement strand
CTTCAGTGTGAGAGGCAGACAACACAGACACATCCCCAACAGCCTGCGCCTGTCTTCCACAGTGAAGGGACCCAGGCAGAAAAACGTCCTGCAGGAAGTACAACTCCACAACACGGTCCTTACAGCAGCTCCAAGAAGGCTCCACATCCATTTGCACCACTCAGGTGACCCTGAGGACACAGATAAACCTCCAAGTGGCCTCAACAACACTCTAAAAGGAGGCAAATGACCAGCTGTCTGCAAGGAGGATAAATCCTGCCATTTCCCCACCGTCCAGTCAGAGCTGAAGAAGCTCCTTGGAGGAGAAGCGAAACCTCTTCAAAGGAAAAACAGGAAAGTCCAGGGGGCTCCTGAAAAAGCACCTTTGGGGCAGCCCTGACCCGGATGACTGAGGACCTCCATGGACGTGATGCTCCCCTTAGGTTTTTCCATCAGCCTTGGACCTGAAGCCTTCTCCAGTTTGAAAGGTGCTTTTCACCAGGTGCTATAGAGGAAGACCAAGGGGCAAGAGCAGACTCACAGGAGTCCTTGACTTACGACCATAATGGAGCCTTACCCAGCACAGTTCGTAAATCAGGCCATCCGCGTGAACGACCCAATTTTACATCTTCTTTTGTCACCACGGTTAAGGAAACTTTTTGTGATTTTGAAGTAGGTCAATGGTTCTCTATGCTCTGAGTTTTTTTAAAATAAATAAATAAATAAAAACCCAGAAGTTAAATGCTTGTTTAGCATACATCTTTCCAACCAACATGCCTCAGAAGCAGGAATTCTTAACGGCTTAAAAGAGGACTACTACGAAGCAAGCAGGTGCTCCATCAGCCTAGGAGACACGCATCGGAACAGAGAAAATCAATTAGGGCAAAAAGAAGAAGAATTAGATGTGGCCTAAGAACAGGATCTCCCAACCTTGGCAACTTTAAGGCCTGTGGACTCCAGCTCCCAGAATTCATAAGCCAGGGAATTCTGGGAGTTGAAGTCCCCAAGTCTTAAAGTTGCCAAGCTTGGACACCCCTGCTCTACACAATGAAATGATGAGGGGGCCAAATCAAGGGAATATTTAGCCAAATATGGGGTTGAGAATGACAGCCACCTTGGGAATAGCAGAGTGTGGTGTGCAGAGAGCCACCCTAGACAAACCACACACCACACTGAGCATCACAGCCTCCTCAGAAGGCCCGGCCTGCAAAAGAAGCCGTTTTTTCAGAGAATAGGGAATTTAACTCCGAATTGAGGCTGTCCCGGGGCCTCTTCTTCCCTTGAGGCAGAGATTGCACCTGCTTGAGGCTGGGTTGCACAACGGACCCACAATGGGACAACACAAGTCCTTTCTCTGCTGTGATGACGGCCGAGGTCTCTGATCCGTGGAAGACCCTTCCTTGGCAAAAGACGTTGGGATGGTTTCCACCCCCTAGTAACACTCGAAAAGGGGCACATGGACATTTTTTTAAGACAAAGGCCAAGAGGCCAAAGATGTGAATAGGTTGTGTGTTCTGTGACAAAAGAGGGGCGAGAGAAATATTTCAAATGTTTTTATTCCAATATTAACAATATTAACAATATGAAACTATTTCTATAACAAATAACAAAATATAACCAATAAAACCATATATAACAAATATAACAATAAAATGAGGGGGCAGGAGGCTAGACCATAAGGAGCTGGAACTGGGTATGGGTCATTTAACAAAGGGAAGGACCAGGGCTGAGAGGATAGGAAAGAAGGGGAGGGTCAACCTATCCTCCAAAGCACATGAAGGCAGGACAAGAAGCGACGGATGGAGACTAATCAAGGAGAGAAGCAACCTGGAACTAAGGAGGAATTTCCTGAC
>NW_015389125.1:0-1026 GCF_001527695.2 Protobothrops mucrosquamatus | reverse complement strand
ATCCAGTCATGTGGCAGAGAGTCAAATGCCTTTTTGTAGTCAATCCATGACACACTCAGGTTTATTTCTTTAGTTAGAGGGCTTTGTTCTTCCTGAGGGAGAGGCGCCCGGTTTCCAAGTGAGAACAGTTGTATATCTCTGCTGGATTCCTCCACTGCCATCTCCCCCTGGTTTGCCTCTACTTTCTGAGTTACTTCCGCCAAGGCTTTGATTCCTTTGCCCTGGGTAAACCTTTGCAGTTCTCCCAATTCTGTTTCTGTGAATACTTTACTTCGTATTATAAACCTGCGTTGATCTGCTAGTCTCTGTTCTGTTATTTCTGATTCTGGATGTTCTTCTTTCCAGACTGGGTACATTCATTTCAGATATCCTCTTCTTATTGGGCTTAATCTGTAATAACAGATCATTCTTTCTTTGTTTTCAATCACTGTGTATTTGCGACAGATAAACACCTTTTCTTCCAGCAGTTCTGCAGCTGCTGGCCCTGGTTGCTCAGCCAAAAGTCCTGAATCCTGTAGCCCAGAGGTCCACAACCTCTTGGGCACCAGGGACCGGTTCCATGGAGAGAGGCTTTTCTGCGGTCTGGTGTTCTGACCTGGCTCCCCAAACACAACAGATGCACCAAATGGTCTCTAACGTTCCTTTTATTTCAGGAACGCCAGCAGCTTCACACAGCCTCCGAACAATGGAGCTCACTCCCTTTTCCCCTGTAGGGGTCTCCCAAAACCCAGAGTTACTCTCAGTCTCACCACGCTTGCAGCCAAAGGTCCTTCAAGCAAGCTGGCTATTGTTTCACATAAGACACGGCCACGCTCAGAAGGCGCTCTGACTTCCAGCGCCACGGGATCTGAGGAAAAACTTTGGCAAAATTCCAAGGAGAAATGTCAGGAGTTCCAAATACAAGTGTCTGACTGGCAGGAAGATGAATAGTTGTCTGCCACACTTATTTGTCTCCACCCCTGCCTTTTATCCACAGCTCAGGGTGGGGCTCTGTTAACAGCGGTGGCTCTTCTGCCCCGAAGACCA
>NW_015389124.1:13353-70389 GCF_001527695.2 Protobothrops mucrosquamatus | reverse complement strand
TTCTATTTGTATGCCTCAAAGTTCTTTTGAAGGGTTTCATCTGTCGGAATCATGACATTATTATTATTATATCTGTGGCATTTTGTCAAACCTAAATTTGATTAAATAAGTGAAGGAATTTAGAAGGAAAGAGTTTAAAGAGAAATATCAGAGATAGATGGCTTTTATCTCTTTAAAATTCTCCTATAAATACTCCTAGAGTCACTTTAAATTTCTGAGTAGTCAGAGGAATTAAGGGAGCTTCAAAAGATCTGTGGCCATTTGCAAATACTTCTCCATTCTCATATTGGTTAAGATTCTTATGTTTCTCCGTAGTGTGTAAGTTTGTTCTCAGATCTCAGTGTCAGTCTTGGAAAAAAAAGTAGAAAACGGCAGTTGCCTTTAAAACTGCTTCTGAACAGGGGCATCCCATGGGCAGCTGCTGAAAAGACACAGCCAACACCCCCGTTGTTGAAGATGATTGATTTTACAAAAATCCAGATCCAGATCATCATGCTTTGATCATCTGAAACAGTCTGACATTTGAGAGAAATATCAAGCATGTGTACACTGTCTGACCAGAATTTGATTAGATTTGCCTTTTCTTTATCCCCATCTGATAGAAGCATTTTGCATTTCATTTTGTTCTTTTGGTTCATGGCAAATATAGCTCTTGCCTGGACCTCTAGGTTTGCTGAAGTTTACTTGACATTAATTTTTAACTGCTTCTTAGAACCAGGTGCTTCTTTCTGTGTCCACGGTTCAATTTTCATTCAAGTGAAACCATCTTTTTTGAATTTGTAAGTTTAATTACACTTGAATGGACTTATTTCTGGATAGGATTACTATAATGTTTAAATCTTAAGCAAACTCGTTAAGGAGAACATGAGAAGCCATGATGAGTCCTTTTCAGAATAAGAGGCTATAGGACTGTTCTTGATAAAGAGCCGCCTATATGTGCGTGTGAGAGTGGGAAGGTGGATGTAGAACTGTCTGAATCTGGTGTTGAACTTGTGATCTAGTTCAATATGAATCCTTGATAGAATACTCACTTAGTCATGAATCAGTCTAAATAACTTGCAGAGACACACACACACCCAGAAAATCTAGTAATTTAATTAGGATGGCAGCTGAAATTAAAATATTTCCCTGTCAGAGGCCTAAATTTAAATGCATAGTTTCAAGTTGTACTTCATTATCCTTGCAGTGTCAAGATAATTTTTTAACCACTTTATCTCAAATTTGTCAGTAGTGGGTCTACAAGAAACCATTTGCTGTTAAACTTTGGAAGCCTTCTGTCAGTAAGTCACTTTTTCCTCTTAAAAAAAATGTATGAATCAATCCAGATGTTCTCAGGGCTTCAAGGTACTTCATGGGAAAAAAAGTCTGCCTCCCATATAATCCAGATACAACCCCCATGCTCATGCCCCATGCCCATGTAACTATAAATAAATTATTCAATACTTTTCTTCTACTCATCTCGCCCCATTTTAAATTATAGAGCCCTTAACATAGAGGATCTAATGTTGAAGGAGGCCTGGCAGAACATTGAGTGTAACCCCCATCTTTGATACAGAAAATCCAGAATTATAGTGTTCTTGATATCAGTCATCTCATTAAATACGCTTTCCAGAAATGGTCTTGAAGATCTCCAGAAAGAACCCACCATTCCTTGAAGGACTTGCTTTATATGACAGACTGTTCACTGTTAAGAAACTTTTCCTAATGATGAATCAAAATCTATTCAGCTGAAGTCAGCCATTCCATTTAGTCCCGGTGGCATAACCAAGTCTCTTCTTTGGGACAGCTCCTGAGGCATATAATCACTGCCCATGGATTTTTGTGCCTAGATAGGCATACTAGATAAAACACATTTTTATAAGTGAAGATTTTCAGGTAATGTTTTGAGTGAAGGGTGTATTGATTAAGAGTTAAGTAAGTTGTTGGACTTTAATCAAGGGCATCCAAGAGTCAAATCCTCATTCAAGTATGAAGCTCACTAGGTAATACCAGTGACTTTTTCAACCTTATTGGGGAGTCGTCTTATTGGGTAGGTGGGCAGCATATAAATTTAATAAATAAATAAAATAAATCTAACTTACATAAAGAGGAAATTGTGGAGATAAAATTGTATCCCCCACACATGCATCCCAACTATTCATCACCCACCACCATCTGGACTAAAGATGATGAACAAGAAGTGACTGTTAAATAAAGGTGAAACAATCTTTTAACTTTTTGCTCATGCTTATAGAGTTTGCCTCTTCAATTTTGCTTTGCTGATAATTAAGCTATCTGCAGCAGCAACGTTTAAAAGTATCCCTTAATTATTTTTGAAATAACCACTGTACAATCAATCACAATAAAGAAATAGGCTAAGGGGGCGGAATTCTGCATTGTGTGCCAATTCCAAAAGCAGTTGGAGAGTTATCATTATTTTGTTTTAATTAATGCTCATGCACATAGAAGGTTCCTGGAATTTAGCAGGGATTTGTTCCTTCAGTACACTGACGAATTCTTCCGAGCACATGACACATTCGGAAACACGAGATTCCCCCCCAGAGATTTAACAAACAGTCCAAAGTCTGTCATCACAATTCTACTGCAATCCTTTTCATATCTGCTATTTCCATTCACCTGGAATTGTGCACGAGTGGGCAAACCCAGGAAATGATACTCCGCTTCTCCCGGTGTGTATGTATGTGTACAGTATTCTGTAGACATCAGGACTCTGTTCAGATTTTTTGGTTGTGGAGGTTGCCTGTCACTTCATTTCAAGGAATGCACACGTAACATTTGGAGATCTTTTGACAGCGGAAAATGGGAGGTTCCCCCCCCTTTTTTCCCCCTCCAGTATTCGTTTTAAGATGAAGTGAAGACTAAAATCTGTTATTGGCGAAAACACAGAACCTGAATTCTTCAGCGACCTGATATGGCAAGGAGTGATTCCCCCGTCTCCCGCCCCCCGCATGATGGCATGTAAAGAGCGCTGCTATCTCCAAGCTATAGAGCCTATTGGCGCAGTCAAACTTCCACGCCACAGTTCCTCGCGGGAGCACTTTCTCGGCGCCTTTAGTTCAGTCCGCAACTTCATGCCAAACGCAGTCCTCTTTTCACGTGTGATGACAAACACGATTCCCCCCGTTTAACACTCTCGGAAGAAAGAAGTCTCCCGACTCAGAGGGAGGCGGTTACGCCGGGCTCTTTCCCGCCTCTGACCAAGGCTTCTTGTCGCCCTCAGGCGAGACGGGAGAGAGCCCTCAGCTCAGCCGCGTATCCCGAAAAGCGTGGCTCTGTGCGGAGAGCCGGAGCGGGACAGGGGTCTTTGGGCCTGGGCTGGGCTTAAGTGGCCAAGATCAGGTTCCCGCTCACCCCCCCCCCCCAACCCAGTGCTTTCTCCGGCCTCTGGCTGCCCAGGTTGCGATTTCTTCGCAGGGGACCGGGACTGGGCGGGCCGAGAGAGGCGAAGAGAGGCGGTGGCCACTCCTCTTTAAGCCTCTAGCTGTCCCCGCCCGCTCAACAGCAGCAGCTCCTCTCCAGCCCGGGCGTGCAACAGCGGCGGCGCAGGGAGCTCCGGCCAGTGCGCGGCGACACGGATGCCCAGCGCGGCGTCTCCGCAGTGCTCCCGCTCCGCCCCGGCATGGTAAGTGAAGGAAGGAATGCAAGCCGACTTGGGGACAAGGGCATTGGGCGAGAGAGAGAGAGAGAGAGAGAGAAAGAAAGGGAACGGGGGTTACTGCAGTCCTTGCTGGCAGCCAGGTTCTGCTCGAGCGTGGCTACTGTCGGTGGTGCTCCATCTCGCCTGGGATTGTGGCAAGGGAATTCCCTCCCCGAATTGGTATCCGAACAGCTTCCCTGTTCGGGGGTGCTAAGTCCCGACGGCATAGCAGCCATTTCCCGCCCCCTCCTCTCTCCATGCCCCGATCCGGTCTGGGTGGGAGGATTCTTTTTTTTTTCTTTTTTTTTTGGGGGGGGGGGTCCCTGCCCCAAAGAGACCTTCAGCGCTTCTTCTGGACAGTTCTGCCTCTTCCCTCCTTCCTCAATTCGGAGTCATAGTAGGCCCCCTTGGGGGCAACTCCAGCCTCCCTTAGCACTGTCCCAGCTTCTTTCTCCGACTCATTTTTTGCCTGGGCAGGTAGCCTCTGATGTTTCCTTCTCTCTTGTAGCCCATCACTGGAGGAGCTGTGATAAGGAGGTCGGGATTCGGAGAAGAGCCCATCTTTGCCCTGAAGCAGCCGAGTAGTGCCTCTTGTTTCTTATCAGGATGAAGTGAAGTGCCAAATTGCTCCTCTTCAGATCCATGGAGTGGCAGGACCGAGGTTCTTGATTGGACTGGGCTGGCCAGAGCCCCCCCCCCTACCTCCTCCTCCATTCTGGTCTTTCAACTCACCATGGGGTGGAGGCATCTCCTCTTGCTTCTACCATTTGCTTTGTATGTCCTGACACTACTTCTGACCACCCAGGCAGCTGGGCCCCCACGGACGCCCAAGGGCAACCGGACACAGGGGGCAGGAGCCTCTCGGAGACCTTACAAGCCAGCCAAGGAGCAACTGAACCAGTCCCTAACCAGCACGGCCCCTTCTTCTGTGCAAGCCAGTGGCGGAGGAAGCCGTGGACGCAGTCCTGGTGTAGGGCCAGCAAAGGTGCCCTCCTCCAGCAGCAGTAGCAGCAGCAGTGCAGGCAATTCCATCCCAGCATATGAGACATGCATGGGTTACTATGATGTGAGTGGGCAGTGGGACAAAGAGTTTGAGTGCAACAATACTCAGCAGGATTTTCGCTACTGTTGTGGCACCTGCTCTTTCCGCTTCTGCTGCAACAAGCGCTCTAAGAAGCTCAATCAGGAAAAGTGCCGAAATCAGGACCCCCGTCCTAGCACAGATCCTATGACCCCTGCCACCAGCAATAATGGAGCTGGAGATATACCCAATGGGTATGACCCTAATGAGGACAACACAAATGCCACCGTCTACATTTCATGTGGGGCCATTGCCTTTGTTGTCATTGCGGGCATTTTTGCTAAGGTGGCATATGACAAAGCACGACAACCGCCACAGGAAATGAACATCCACAGGTGAGAACAGAGTGTGGACCCCAGTACCTTTTTTTTTCACTTTCCACAACCTGAGCAATGAATGTGCACTGATGTGAGTGAAATAATCTCACTCCAAATACTATCATCCTGTGACTTGGGGAGAAATCCCCTGCCTCACAGAAACACCACTGTCTTTCCCAGGTTGGCTTATGACAGGAAACCCCACTTTACTGTCTTATAAATGGGATGATTGATTTTCTTGTTCCTCCGTGCAATCTGTTTTCCTGCAGGAAATGAAGGAAGGAGTTTTCTTTAGGATACTTGAGACATTTTCACCTGCCGTTCTTCATGGATCCTTGTTTTCCTAGAGAAACAAATGTGCAAAACCTCATACAAGTTGTCTCACCTCCTGGTATTATGGAGATCTTCATTTCTTAACATTTATTTTTTTCAGAATTAGCAGGGTAATTTCTTCTATAGCAACCTTGCCCAGCTTAGCATCCTCCAGAAATTTTGGACTAAAACTCCCGTCATCCTTCTATACCTTCTCTTTTTATTAATAGGAACAATTGGGAAAAGTAGATTTTAATATCTACCTCTGAAAAAGGTGACGTTATTAGAAATAGACATAATACCAGTACTAAGTGTTATCATACACACTGCATATTTTTAAATAATCCAATTAAAAATTGTCATATTTTTAATTAGTTCATAGAATTATAGAGTTGAAAGAGACCACAAAGATCATCTAATCCAACTCCCTGCAATGTCAAGAACATCATAAAAGCCTCTTTGAGAGGGGGCACTTCAGTCTCTTCCAAACACCACCAAAAATGGAGAACCCACAACTTCCATAGATAGACTATTGTTACAGTGAGATAAATTCTATTTTTTTTAAAATATATATATATAAACACACAAAGGCACAGGAGAATAATTTTTTCCTAAATAACTTGCTCAAAGGTGGATTATGGAGAATTATAAAGTAAAACATAATCATAAAGTTGAATAAAGATTCAGGTTATGGTAAATTTTACTCAAAAAATAAATGAGCAGTTTCTTGTGAATTAGGTAGGCTGAAGAGGAAAGAGTGAATTTTATCTGAGACTCAGCTACCTAAAACCTGCTACAGTTTGAAGAACACCCTCTAAATAGAAAGTGTAGGTGGCTGAGTTCTATATTAATAACTAAAATTATTTAATAGCCCAATTATCACAACCATCTAACAAATTTGGAGACCTTACTTTATAGGCTTTAAAAAAATATTGTCTTATGTTTTTTTTTAAAAAATTAAGTCTTTTAAATGTTTTAGCTACAAACCTCTTGATGAGGTCTGAAATTGACAACTTTAACAAATGTTAATCTTTATTCTATTTCTGTTTTCATTCTGTTTTGAAATCTGTATTTATCTTTAGGCACTAACATTAATTTGTTTTATTCTAACAACAAAGCACAGAATTACATAATGCCAAGCCGGCTTAAAATAGGAAAAGAGTTGTTTACTTTTAACAATATATAAACCTTTCAAAGCTTTCTTTCCCTCAGAGAAATGAGGGAAATATCTCATTCCTCATTGCATAGATACAAACATCTTTGTATCATTCTTTCTAAAATCGCGAGAACTAGTTTCTGTGTTGTTTTGTAGTTTTCAAAACAGTTCAGATTGCTCTGTTTGCTGCTCATCAGACACCTTTTTATATAGCTACAAATCTTGAACAGGATTTCCCCATTTTCTCTCTTTTAAAGTTTACACCTATCATATCTTCGAGTTAAACTCTCAACAGTTTTTTCCCCGATTGATGAAACTGCACAAAAACTCTCTGGGCTGTTTTCTACAAGTTCCATCTATTCTTCCCAAGGTTATAACACTTTTCCTACATTTTTAAATTCCCTACTTAAGATTCTCTTTCCTCCTCTTTAACTCCTGTTAACTTTGCATCCTCCTCCACTGACCCAACTAAAAGCATGCTTGTACAGCTGCATATTCACCTTCACCCCATTCCTGAATTCTGTTTGTAACTTTCACACTTCCTATGGCGCCTGATTTTCTCCTCCACTCTGTGTCCTGCTAGTTTTTATTTACTCTAAGTGCTATAGAAAGTGGAACACTTTCACCTTGCACTTCAACAGGATTAACCTCTTTTTCTAAGCTAGCTTCTTCTCCTTTATGTTCTAGAGAGGAGACCCATGTCAGATTTTTTTTTTTTTGTTCAGTAGTTAGAACTACTAGGAAGTCCTCCATGTTTCTCTTTTAAGCATGTTGAGGCATTCTAAGTTAACATTTGAGTAATTAAGGTGGTACTTGGTACTTTTTTTGTCTTTAAGTATAATAACAAAAGAAAACTATTCACGCTCTGTGGAAATGTTGCATAGCAGAAATACATTTTCACTCGGAAAAGTCAGATGCCCTTCATTTTACCTCTGTGAATGACAAGTACTCTTACATCTGACATGAATTGTTGAGATGGGACTTTCAAATGTAGGATTTGGGATGTATATGTCACTCAAGTGTAAGTAAGCTAATTTGTAGTGAGCAATTTTTTGAAAATATGTAATAGAAGCAATCATGACAGAGAGGAGCAGCTGCCTTTGCATGATTATCTTTCATTTAAATCATCAATTAAATATTGTGTATGCTGAAAGACTTGACACCAGCTTATTAAATGAAAAGCAAGTGTATTTTACCAGTGCATAGAATACAGTATCAGCATTCTACTCAGTAAAATCCCAAGCAAGATTTCAAAAAAGCCCAAATTTATCACATCTATCCCCCAACCCCCCACCCCACGCCACTGCCACACGAGCCAATCTGGAAAAGTTGAAAATATTCTCTTATTTCATTTTTCTCATTTACTCACTACAATGAAGGGCAACTCATCAGCTGGTATGCACACTGAATCACATTTTTCTGACAGTCTTAGCTTTGCATATGAAGGGTTATGCAAAAACTGAATTTTAATTCAAACGCACTTGGCTCTTAGTCAGTACCTTAAGAGTATTGGCCAGCATGCATACACATACACAGAGAGAGACATACATCCCACATACACACATGCACATAGTAATAATATTTAAAACTTCTGTCAGCAATACTATGAAATATTACTGAATGCTATGAAATATTATTGCATTAGCGTCAGTTAATATTGGGAAGAATTGAGAATAGGACTTATAGGACTGAAACACCTCTTTTTTGTTTCATTAATGCTTTTGTTAACGTCAGCAGGTCTCAGTAGGTAAACAGCATTCTTGGTAAATGAATCTTGAAATATGTGTGTGCTCCTCTTTCCCATATTTTTTTTTATGATGCCAGGAGTAGTGGCATTACAAAATCTCTCATCAAAATCACATGAAGCCTTATCAGCCCTGTCTAAACTCCCTCTTGTCATTTCTATTCTTAGATGTTCTTTTCACTTTTAAAATATGTTTTTAAACGCTGAAATAAATCACTTGTATGGAGATCAAGGATCTAAAGAAATGAATAACAATTGTGTTTTGGAAAAAATATATCTTTGGAAGGGTGGATTTTTAATATTATTAGAGCATAGAAGATGACAAAAGATTATATCTTTTTCAGAGACATTTAACCTACATTTCATCAACTTTGGTAAATCCATTTAAATACTAAGAGCCATAGACTAGTTTTTAGAGGAATGCATGTAATTCAAGATACCTGACTTTTGCCAGCAAAAGAGTCACTTGGACTTGTACAGCATGTCAAAGGCCACACTTCTAAAACACAAGTTCTGTTGCCTTGATTGAAGTAGATATGTTAAAATAAGTTGCAAAAATTAAGATTGTAAGGACAGTTCTGATATTACTAATTGGTAACTTTACAAATCTTAAGGAACCTATTTTGTCCCTTCAAATCTCCTAAAGGCCATGCTGGGAATTGCCAAAAGAATGTGGTAGTTCCCTTGAGGTCATGGATCCTGCTTTTCTTATATTAATATATTTCTTCCTTATTTTAAAAATAATAAAATCATATATGGTCAGGATCCATCTGTTCTTATGATTGAGGAAATGAGATTTCCATATTTTTAGATCTTTCAGTTCTGTGCAGGCTAGTTATGTTTTGGAATGATCAAGCTGGGAGGAAAAAATGGGGCTGATGGAAATACATTCTTGTCCAAACATGCTGGTCACTTACCTTAGGTTAAGCTTAATATCTGGGACCGGGTAATCTTTTGCAACTGTAAGATGAATTTCCAGAATTGGGGGTATAGTAAATAAATTACTTGCCACAAAGGGGAAATCATGACTTTGGATAAAATAGTCAATTTTAGGTGAATTGATATTTTCACTGATTTAAGAGGGAGTAAAATCAGTTCTAAATTATAATGGATATCATGTATATAAAAATGTTCTAAAGGCATATATAGATACTATAATGATTCTTATTTTACTCTAGGGAAAACAGTGTTAGTTCAGTCTGAAGGATTCTTAAGTAAGACCTCTTATAGACATAACTGTATAGTTATAGGACCAATATTGCTGGTTAGATTTTATGAGATGCCTAATTCACAGTTACTAAGAAAAGTATTATTGTGTGTCATAAAGAAGCAGCATGTTCAACACTGAACGATATCATTGTCCGCTGACAGTTCTGGGTTACTTTTTGAAACGTAAGATTAAGAATTGCTGATATTGGTCAGTATGCACATTTTCTAACATTTCACTTTGTCACTTTTTTACATATAAAACAAAGTGATACAAGTGTTGAGCAATGCATTGGTTGGAATTTTGAATATATAGGGAAAAGCAGCGAAGTGTTGGAATTAAGAACTAAGATTTTTAATATTATTTTTATTGAGGAAATAACACAGAGAAATAATGTATATTAAGTAAAAGGTACAATGACATTGTAATTGCTTGAACTGATCTATCACAAAGATAACACAATTTAAATTGCTAATTTTAGTAGCAGAAGCACAATTATGTACCTGACTTATTCATGTGGGTAAGAGTAAATATTTTCATATTGTTTTAACAAATGATAGTACAGTTTTTCTCTACCATTTGCTAAATTGTTTCAACTATTTGTTATATATTTTGAAATATCCTTCAGCGCTAGGCTGAAGGACACAATGCTTCTCATTTCAATGCCAACAATTGAACAGTGTTCTGCATCACACATAGAGATAGCAAAGTAGCTGAGAGCACACAGGACAGTGTGAAATATTTAGGACTTTGCTTTGAATACTTCATTACTGGTCTCTAGGAACATCTGTTTGAGGCAGCCACCTTGCTTTGCTCTAAGACTAGACTTGAGTATTTGTATTGGTTACTTTGAAAACAACCATAGTATGTTTATTTGTCGAGGTGCACTTTTCAATCTCATCTTGCTTTTTGGATAGGAACGGACTGTTCACTCATGTCTAAACACCTTCTGGACTATGACTGTATATCTGGATGTCTGTAGTGAGTTGTTTTCTGGATCTTACAATTCTTAAAATGATATGGATCCTAAACTCCTGTTAAAACACAAGGTCCAGAAAAAAAAACCTATGAATTTATCTCACCTTCTCACCACTCATACCTAGCATTCCAAGCCTTCTTAGGTAGCTTGCAAATGTGGATGAAACATAGCCAGTTTCTTTTAACAACTCCGTTTCTTTTAGGCTGGCAGTACCCTCAACTGTAATATCCATGCTTTTCTAGTTATATATTGGAAAGATATGTACCACCTTTCTCCCATTGTAAAGTACCTGTACTAGCAGTACTTTTTATCAGTCAAAACATTGGGGGGGGAGAGTAAGGTTTATTCTACCATTGAATCTTGCATAGAATCTTCAGAATTTGTTCTGTTAAACTTAAACATTCTCATCTTTAATTTGTTCTAGTGCCTAGACTTGGATCCCATCAATGATGCCAATTAAGTTACAGAGAGAATTGTGAAGAGGTCCATTGCTCTCCTCTTTCTCCCACTGAGAGAATTGTCTCTTGCTTTGAGAATCATCCCTTGTTTATACTTAAAAGTTTTGTTCCAATATTCTTTCAGGTACTGCATAACCAGAACAATTTATTTTGCCTCCATGGCCAGCTTTCAATAGAATTACAGATATTCACACAACCATATGGCACAAATCTATAGAGGAATATGTACAGATCAGTACATGGCAACTATATAATAACATTGGTAACTAAATGATGACAATATGAAACCAAATCTGATGAAAATCAGCCCTTGTAGGTAGTCCTTGCTTAACAACGACAATTGGGACGAGCAACTTGTTGCTAGGCAACATAGTTGTTAAGTGAAAAAACATGATTGCAATGGGCTTCTGACCTCACTTCTGTAGCCATTAAGCAAATCACCCCAAAAACTAGTCATTACATGAGATATCATGTCACTGTGACTTGTGATTTTACTGCCAGAGTCTTCATTGACTCTGTCAGAACCTGGCTGTGAAGTATACAAATGGTAATCACATGACCATGGAATGCTGTGTGGGTTATAAAGGCCCACTGGTTGCAAAATGCCTGACTCTCAATCATGTGACCTCGGGGGGACTGCAGAGGACATAAATGTGAGGACAGATTGCAAAGTTACTTTTTCAGCATTGTTGTAACTTCATTTATTGTGCAACTTCAAGTTGTAACGGTCACTAAATAAGACAATTGTTAAGCAAGGACTACCTGTATATGATAAATTTGGCATTTTGATGCACAAATAATAAATATTGGATTACTTTTGGTACATACTTGCATTTTATCATATTCCTGCATCACTTAACAAATAGGATGTGACCCAGATTTCAGGTTTGGTACTGATGTGGAATAAACACATGCTCATAGAGTTTTCATACTTCAAGTGTTTTCCTGAAATGTGTCAGCTTTATTTCTTGCTGTCTTCCAAGTCAGTATCTAGATTATTTCTTTATTCTGTTACAATGGGATTCCTGTTGTAACTCTTACTTGTACTAGCTTCTGTTTCTGAAATTTCTCTCAGACCCAAATCTTCTGTCCCCATAAGCTCAGTCTGTTTCAGTTTATATTAGCTTGCATCTGCTCTAAGGCAAATTACAGATCATTTTATAATAGATGTGCACTGATATCCCTCATTACACTCCTCTTGCACTGTCAGGAATTTTGGGGGATGTCTTACATCACACATTATTTCTAGTTGACATTCAGATATGAACCAGGAGGACTTCCACCATCCCAGATTACCTATCAACTTTGTCGTCTTCTTGCAAAGGCGCACTTGCAAACTTATTGGGCATTAGTAATCATTCTCCACAGTTGCTGAGGAATGTAATACCCTGCAGGTTTGTTTAATGCTGCTACTTGCCCATACCTATTTACTCTTTTAAACCAGGAACAGGTAGTCAACATCTCCTCCTCCTCCTTCTCCTTTTAGCCACAGTCTATCCACTGCAGGATGAAGGCCTCTTCCTCATGTTTCCAAACTCCTGAGCTTTCTTTTGCCAATTGGGCCTGCAATACTTGCTGATGTCAGCAATCCATCTTGTTTTAGGTCTCTTTCGTGGATGCTTTTTATCAAGTGGGATCCATTCTATGACTGCCTTGGTTCCCTTGCTAAGTGACCAGCCCCTTTCCATTTCAATTCTTTTACTCTCTTGATAATATCATATACTTTCATTTGTTCTCTAATTCATGTGCAGGTCTTTCTATCTTGTCATTCTTGAACCTAGAGCTTATTGGAATTGGAGTTCAACAATATTTAGCGGCCCACATATTGTTTGTTCCAGCTTAGTTATTTAGTTAATATACATAATGTCTGAGCTATTATTTTACATTTGGGTATTAGCTGCAGGTGAGAGAATAATTAATGGCTGTTGGTCATATTTCTGTGGCCAATTGTAACAGGACATGAAATGTAAAACAAAATCTCTGCCCATCTATATTTATTTTGGGAGGGGGGACGTTGTAAGCAAGAGAAATGTGAATCCTGTTTTCTACACATGTATTGCCCACAGTCATTACACTGCTGAGATGATTTTAAATGCCAGCTGTGTTTTCATTTCTGTCACTACAGAATGTGGTATAATGCTGTTGTGCACTTTGGAATTTGTGTTGTCTTCCATTTAAACAACAATATTTTAATCTATATTTATCCCTCACCAGCCTTACTTATCTGAGTCTTTAAACTTGCTTTTCCACAAAAAGAGGTATCTTATAAATACTTTATTTACATACACACACATCAGCATATGCAGAAAAAAATATAATGGTACCTTGCTTAATGGGAATCATTCCATTTTCACTGAATACGTGTGGCAATTTGATTCCCTCATTAATGTTTTTCCCCCCAAATTTTCAGCCTTTGTATAATATGCGGAGGATAATATGTAGGAGTAAGCAGAAGCCATCTGATCCACTTCAAGGAGCCTGAACCAGTGCTACAGAAATAACCTGATCTGCTTTAGCTTTGTGTGTGGGTAGTTCAATCCAACTTTATAACCAGATTTGAAGGATGATTCCAAAAAACAGCTCAGTCCTCCCCCAAGAATACATGGGAAAATCCCAAATGGCTGTAACAATTTTGCTTTTCAACAAAAATAATTAGATTTGCAAACAAGCTTAATGTTCTAGTGGTTAATTTACAGTAGTGAGCTAGCTCCTTTAAAATTCATTGGGGTTTTTTTTTTTAAGCCTATAGTTATTTTGAGATGGAATGTGCCAACATTTGCAGCTATAGAATCTCTTTCTGGGGGAAATACCACTGCCAAATTTCAGATAAATATAAAAGTTTTGTGCAAAGGATAAGAGGGTGGTGAAGAATGATGAATGTGGAAGGGGCTCATTGTCAGGAGTTGCAGAGAAAGTGCAAGGGATAAATTCGTTGTTTTTTCCATAAAATAAATTAGTTGCTAGGCCTGGTCTGCTAGCTAATGCAGCACAGAAACTTTTGTTTCAAAGGACATTGGGTTACAATGTCCTTTGAAACAAAAACACAATCACTGGGGCAATCAAGGGTGGTCCATCTGTGATCTAATTACAAGGGTCATTCCTGAATTAGGGGAAGATGTGTCTATCATTGTATCTACTGCTCTTCCTCTTTTTTTTCTATATCACAGAGTTTTATACAAGGAAAGCTTGGTTGGTTGGTTTTAGCACAGCTGTTGCATCCATGCCATTTGCAAGGTGCTCACATTTTTCAAATTATGTTTCATAGAACCCTAGGATTATACAAGGGAGACCAAGGCATTGGCTGGATCAGGGCAGGTTGAATACAAGAATTTTTGTTCCAAATTATTTCAGACTGCCTTGGAACTTGAACTTCTGTCTAGTCTAATATACACCTCTTGGAATGACATCTGAAAATGTACATAATTAATTAAACACATACCTGTTCTTTTAACAGATGGTAAAAAAAAAAATTGGATCTATCCATCAGTAATATTTGCAGAATAATTTAACGTTGCACTGCCCTTTTCCTCGCACCTTGTGTCTTACCTGCCAAAATTTAGCTAACAAATTGAAACCTCAAAATCTCTAAGGAATATACAAAATGAGAAATTGTATATATGGGTTAGTTTTACATTAGATACTGCCTGTTTTCACAGTCTTCATAAAATCTCAACAAAACTGAGGCTAACAGTGGTCAACTTCGATAGACTTGTTGAGCATTGCAAGACAATTTATTTTTCGTTGCTTTTCTATACTTTATATATCTTATTTATCTCAAATCTGGTATACTATCAATTCCATATAGAAGCCGTACAATTTATATACATCCAGAACATACATTCCTCTATCAAAAACTATAAACAGACTCCAGCCTGTTCATCTCGTCCCAACAACATGCAAAATTCAGCACTTTTCAGAATAAGGTCTGTTTTGAACATTTATCTCTGAACCTTCTATCTGATTGATGGCGTGATCACTACAAGAATAGTGCTGCTATATACCATATTTTGTATAATTGATTGTTGGATGTATACATTACAATGTCAGAAATTAAGGCACTTCTAAGAAAAGCCGTAGTTGCTAATTGAAGTTAGAGCTTTTTTTATTCCACTTTTATTATGGTTATAATTAAGTCAAGATGGCGTATATATCTATTACTCCTTCCTCTTCCTATTTTCCCCACTGCAACAACCCTGTGAGGTGGGCTTAGCTGAGAAAGACTAACTGGCCCAAAGTTACTCAGCTGGTTTTTCATATCTAAGGTGGGTCTAGAAATCACAGTTTACTACATCATAGTTTCTATTCCTGCAGTAGGATTACAGGTAATCCTCAGCTAACAACTGTAATAGAGCCTGGAATTTCTATCATAAGTCATAACTGTTGTTAGCCAAAGCAGCCATGTGACTGGATCTGATTTTGCAACTTTTTTGAGGTGGTTGTTAAGCAAGTGTATATGGTGGTGATTAAGCAAATTCATGTATTCCTGTAGGTATTTTTGCTGGAAACTGGCCAGAACATTGTAAATCACGATCATGTGAGTGCAGAGTATTGCAACCGGCCTTAAAGGTGCGCTGGTTGCCAAGAGCCTAAAATGTGGTCATGAAACCGGGGTGTAAGTAGCTTTTGGGGACTCTGTCATAACTTCAAACAGTTACTAAGTGACCAGTGATTAAGCGAGGACCAGCTATATTCCTCACTATTCAGATATAATAATAATAATAATAATAATAATAATAATAATAATAATAATAATAATAATAAAGTTGGAAGGGACCTTGGAGGTCATCTAGTCCCACCCCCTGCTCAGGCAGGAAACCCTATACCATTTCAGACAAATGGTTGTCCAGTCTCTTCTTAAAAACTTCCAGTGTTGGAGCATTCACCGCTTCTGGAGGCAGGTTGTTCCACTGGTTAATTGTTCTAACTGTCAGGAAGTTTCTCCTTAGTTCTAGGTTGCTTCTCTCCTTGATCAGTTTCCATCCGTTGCTTCTTGTGAACTATTCATGCTATGAATAGGTCTTTTGTTTTCAAAGAATTAAATCTTAGATATGAAATATTTCTGAAGCCCCCATCAGACATTTACTGAAAGTAAAGTTAGAGGCCAATTAGTGAGACTGGCATCTCTCAGACAGAAGCCGTTCCTAATTTATTTGAAATTCCAGGTGCTATCAGACTTGCTTATCTTCTTTCCTTGGTTTTTTATGATTGCATTTCCCATGTGCTTGTTGTATTATGTTCCTTAAGTATGAGACATCTGAACCCTTGAACTTGCAGCCCATCCTTTTGAGATTTTTTAACCATCAACATGTATGTGTCCTGATCCACAGCCAATAGGAGGATATACTAACTATAACATAGAAAGAGTCACAGACGCCCATATATAAAACTTTTAGTTTATGAGAATGCTACAGTAAACAAGCCATACATGGATCTTGTCATGCCAGGCTGTGGTTCCCCATATCAATCCCTGTGATGTTCCAGAAATGACATAAGCTTGCCTGAGTCTGGTTGAGAGGTCGAAGAGACTGACAGTACATATAATCTTGAACTGCAGATGTTTCGTTTCCTGTGACTTTTGGCTAAGAGTGCCAGGCGTTCAGGGACTTAGGGTGTTTTGGCTATAGTGATGTTAAAAATAACGTACAAAATAGTGGGTAGAATCCCATCCAGATTCTGCTTAAAAGAGCACTGCTTTAAAGGAGCATGTTGACATTTCTCTGATACCCCAGCAATGAATGCCAGAATGACCGAATCAAGGGCACCTGAAGACAAATACCAAAATGACGAGATGAAGTGCAGATGGCTCCAGTAGAATAAGGATGATCTGAACTCACCTTCTCCCCTTCCATGTCCCAAGGCAAGCTTGTTTTTCAAAGAAGCTGCCTTGCTCTCTGCATAAGTAGCTTCTGAAAGGCTTTTTCCTTTTCTCCAGGCAGAATAAAAAAGCGAATGTAGAAACCATAGCTACCTCATTAAAGATTTTAATAACTTTCAGCACAAACCTCATCACAAAATCCAAGCCTAATATATTAATTTTAATGAAAGGGCTACTCCGATTTCTTGGAGGGTTGAGTTTGAAAACACACATTGGTTAGGATAACTTTATATTTTAGTTTTATTTCTTCCTGAACTCTTACTTGTAAATCAGGCAATTCTAGCACTGAGACGGAGCAATCACTCACAGTAATATATGATAGAGACTCTCAAGGCACTAGAATCCTAATAGGCAATTACCGAGTGCCTATGCCAAGAACTGGTAAACTGTGAATCCAGAGAAAGAAATATTTTTTTAAAAAAAAAATCTAACTGTAATAGCTGCTCTTAAATCAAATCCAAAGCACATAATGATTTATTTATTTATTTTGTATATATGGCTGCCAAATTGGTAAGACTCATGCCAACTTACATTAAATAAATCAATACAAGCAAACAATTGGAATGCAAATGTGGAAAAATAAATAAATAAATGGAATAGGGATTGGGCCATGTGGGGAAATGTATTATTTCAGAGACCAGAAGTGATGCCATAGAAGGCAATCTTCAGAATCCTGAAAAAAATGGCATAATTTAATTGCTGAATAACCCAGGACCATCCTCTCCCTGTCAGTTTTTGCAGAACAACTAGAGACAATTAAAAATGGTATTCCATAGATACCAGATCTTGTAATCTCACTGGTGACCAGTGTAGGTTCATGAACAGATGTGTCACATGTGTGTACCATGGTAACCCCATAATGCACTTGTGCAGGTGCATTCTGGACTATAGCTTAAATCTTGAAGTGGTCTTCAAGATTTAATTATTATAATTATATATCTATGTTTATATCTATGGAAACATATATGGCCCTACCTTCCTACCTACCTTTCTAAAATTCCTTTATACTTTTTAAGCTATATTAGGAAATACAAGATAATTAAGAGTTTTAATCAGAATTCTCAGAAGCTTCTTTAGACTTCCTTAGCGCTCCTGGATGGAAACCATAAAACCATAAAATAAAATTGGTTTAAAATTACATATATGTTTAAAAGTAAAAGAGAGAAGATCTGTAGTTTGTAGATGGAAGGCCTTTGAGAGACGTGCTTCTCAACATTAGCCTGAAAAAAGTACTTCTCAAAGTGTTAAAACAGCAACTATTTTTTTGTAAAGCCCATGTGGCTGCTATGAAACTTGTCTCCAATTGTTTCCACATGCATGCATATACACAACCACTGGCAGTTCCAGTGAAAGTTATCTGTGGAGATACAGATTTTGAACTACCTGTGCAGTTCTTGCAAAGAATGTTCTTCTTTTAATAAATAGAGAGGTTGCTTCATTCATGCAAAGATATTTTGTAAAGTACCTGATTTTTGAAAACTTGGTACCATCCTATTCTTTACTACTTGAACCAGACTATTTACCTTAGACAGTAAAATCCAAGTTTTTTTATTGGTAGGAATCATAAAGGGCAAAAATACCATCAACCTTACCACATGCAGATGCTGCTGCAGCCTTCATAAGTTTGAGTATCCATCCAAAACAATGTCTATTGTAAATCTCAGTGTAGTCAGGGATCTCAGTACTATCATTTTTTCTGTGTTGTAAATGTGGTATGAATCTTCAGTGGTATTGTAACCTGCAGCAATGAACAGGGTGGAACACATTGTCAAGTGTACCTGTTCACTTTGGAGCAACTCTATTTAAGCTGGCATAATTAGTTTGAATCTTGATCTCTGGATGATCTTGTCCAAACTGGCTGCATTTGAAGATAGGAATCTGTATCAAGGCCAAGCTGACTCTCCCATCTGCTTGGATAGGTGAAGCACATTCTTAGGCAAGATTTGTTTTTTTGATCTATCATTGGCATCAACACTGTGTCATTATCAGCCTAGGCCTACACATCTCTTACGCAAATGAGTAGGATGCCTTTGGCTGTTCTAGAGAAGAAGCTGGCAAGATTAAGTCCGTCATTCCTCTCCCTTGCAGTTGAGAAGCACCCAACTGAAATGTCATGTGTTGCGTATATAGTAGAACAGTCATCTCTAAGAAATATGTAAAGAAATACACCAAGGAAGAGTATTGTTTTCCTTTTTTCTTCTTTTGGGAGGCACTTGTTTTAAAAACTAATAAAGGAGAGTGATGTTTGCATTTGTGATTCTGCCACAATGGTATGCAGAATATTGCAAGTTAGGAAGAAGATGGCATAGAACTTCTGTTTGATAAGGTTTCTGTGTGGCTGAGTTAGCTGTAATAATCACAGCTGAGTTCATAACTGTAGAATTCTTTTGACATCAGTTCAGTATTCCTGAACTAACTCAGAAAAGTCTCCATGCCTTCAATTATATTATTCAATTATAATTTCACTCTAAGGTGAAGAACAAAATATCATAAGGGTAGATGGAGTTAAATTCCACATATTCTCTGTGATTTAAGTATCTTTTCTGCAATTCCTACCAATCTTTAGCCCCTGCCCTCTTTTTCTTTTCTTTTTTTGCTTTATGGAAACTGGCAAAAATCTCCTCAACTTCTTTTTTCATAGATAGAGCAATATGGGCACAGTCATATTACAGATCCTTAGTCACAACCAATTAATGAGCATATATGCTTGTATTTCTTAGGCTTTGTACAAAACCTAAAATCCAAATCCAAGGGCAAAACATGACATCCTGATCATGCATTACAAACAGATGGGCAACTTTCTGCAGGAGGTAACTTTTAGCTCTTTAAAAAAAAAATCAGAATGGAGGATTGTTCCAGCTTTGAGAAGAAAAGACAGACATTTTAAAATTAAATCAAGTTTAGTTTTAGTTTTAAATGAAATATTTTAAAGACTGGTTGAGGTCCTCTGTTGGAGAAGTACAGTAAGAAATTGTTCCAATAGAAGAGAATATATATAGCTCAGGGTTGAACTGTGGAAACCTGGTGTTTTCTGAACTTGGCAGTTTGCTTTCAGGTGTTTCATTACCCAACTAGGTAACATCACCAGTGATAGGGAGGGTGGGGTTTGCTCTCAGTTTATATATAGTAGCTACATTTTCGGGAAACCACAAACTGTGAGACCACCAGGAGATTAAAAACTACAAAAAGTTTAATACAGTTAAAACACCTAGCTTTCGCCGGCCTTCTGCCAGCATCATCAGGGTGACTAGCAGTCAATGAGATGGCCATTTATAGGAGTGGTGCCTTTTGCACCCGACTCCTAGACCTCGTGACCGGGCCCAAACGATCTTCCTGCGTTCGGTTCCTAATCGTCCTTTCGCAAGCTGACACGCTCTTGCCTCCTTCCTCCCCACCCCCATTCCTTCCCTGCTTTGCTCGTACGTTAGGGGGGGGGAAGCAGTTTTTCACCCAAGGCACCTCTTTGTTGTCCGGAGGAGGAAGGAGGCAAGAGCGTGTCAGCTTGCGAAAGGACGATTAGGAACTGAACGCAGGAAGATCGTTTGGGCCCGGTCACGAGGTCTAGGAGTCGGGTGCAAAAGGCACCACTCCTATAAATGGCCATCCCATTGACTGCTAGTCACCCTGATGATGCTGGCAGAAGGCCGGCGAAAGCTAGGTGTTTTAACTGTATTAAACTTTTTGTAGTTTTTAATCTCCTGGTGGTCTCACAGTTTGTGGTTTTCCGAATATGGATTTACCCAGGAGTCAACCTTCTGTTTTTAGGATTTTAAACATAGTAGCTACAGTACTACAATAGCTATTACAGCTACAGTACATAAAATATATATTGTATAAATATCATACACATGTACTATATAGAGTACTACAGTTGCTTCTGTATGTAAACTGTGAGCAAACCCCCAACTCACTAGTTGGGTAATAAAACATCTCTAAGCAAACAGCCAAGCTCAGAGAACACCAATGACTCCAGCTCACAGAGCACCAATAACTCCACAAGAAATTGTTCATTATAATAATAATACATTTAGCTTCCAGAGATTTACAGAATAATAGAAGCACGAAGAAGGGAAAAAGTTTTGCCATTCGTGCAATTCATATTGCAGGCAATATTTGAGCAGAGCTAAAAACAATTTCATATTCAATAATCCACCTGGCAGAGGATCACAATTTTCCAGGAAAATGCTGTAATATACCCAGCTCTAAGAAAATGAAATGTCCTTGCCACAAAGGTAAAAACTATAGTGAATCACAGATGGGAAAATCCTTTGCACCTATCTGTGGCATGGAAAATGCATTGTTTATAAAGCTATAGTCCAGTGGTGGCGAACCTATGGCACGGGTGCCAGAGGCGGCACTCGGAGCCCTCTTTGTGGACACACATGCCGTTGCCCCAGCCTTGCCTCCCCCTGTGACCCCCTCCTCTTCAACGGCCCCCTGGAGGAGAGTCGCCCCTGAGCGTGGCCCATACAGAGCAGCGCAGCCAAGGACATGGCAGCCAGGCAGTGTAGACAAGACTCTGTCCTCACACCCCATCATGCAGTTGATGCTGCAGAGCGCGGGCAGAGAGTGTGGCCACCATAGCGCTGCTGGGCTGCCTGGGCGATCTGCGGCGGGCCCTGGAGGCGGTGAGTGGTCCTGTGGGCAGGCGGGGCGGGGGATGGGGGCAGAGCGGGGGAAGGCAGAGGGGTGGAGCAGGGGCGGGGCCAGTTTTTGGGCACTCGGTCTCTAAAAGGTTCGCCATCACTGCTATAGTCCAATGCACACTTATTTATGGAGGATGCTTGACTGATTTTACTTCTAGCCTGATTGGACTTCATGATTAGAGCTCCTTGGTGAACAGGGCTAATTCGCAGAGACTTTGTTTATTAAGATTCAATCTAGGCTTGACACTAGTTGCACATTTCTCTCCTTAATATATTTTTTATTTTTTTATTTTAAAAAGAAAAGCAGTTTGGGGAAGATGTGATCTGGAAAGAGTCTGTTTAATTCTTTCTCCTCTCGCTTATGGTTTCTCTGAAAATTTTCAAGTCATTTTCTCCTGGATGAAGGAAAAAGATAAATAATCTTTTCCTGTACAGATTGGAAAGTAGCTTGGATAAAGATCTAAATGGAAAAATGAAAGGGGGAAAAAAGAGTGGGTTTTTTTTTAAAAAAAAACAACATTCCTTATGTTATTCTTCTTCTCAAGCCTACATCTAGTTGCAGATGTTTTTCATCTTAAAAAAAACACCAGACTACGAGTGGAAATAGAATACTTCAGGTATAGTTTGGCTCTGCAATTCTAAGATCTCATGGGGATATTTCTAATTAAATCTTTCTCATTCTAGAAAGTGTTTCCTATCATATATAGGTACTAATAAATCAATATTATGATCTTGAGCAGCATGGTGCAGAGGTAAGGACATCAAACCCTGAACTCAAAGAGTTTTTTCTTGCTTTGTTTCTAGTATATATAGAAAGATTCATTTTTTTAAAATCCATGCCCCTCCCCATTTTTTTAATAAGTTGTAAACCATTTTTTAAATATTGAGAATGAAAGCAGAATAAGTCAATAATCCCCCCCCTTTTTTTTTTTTGCAGGGAATGATAGTGACTTGGTGTGGCAAGAAAGTACACACACATTTACCTCCTCATCACCAATAGGGAGAAAAGGCAGACAATAGCAGAGGCATATATTAATCTATACATGTAAATGCACAAATACAAATACAGCAGTGGATATGACTGTTAATCTCCACTAATCTAACATCTGTAGACTACTCTTGTAATGTAGTTACAAGCTCTCCTTGCTTGTAGTATGTTTACACACACACACACAAACACACACACACACACACACAGAGAGAGAGAGAGAGAGAGAGAGAGAGAGAGAGAGAGAGAGAGAGAGAGAGAGAGAGAGAGATCTTTTCAAGTAGAGAAAGGCAGGAAACCTTTTTGTAATCAGTGATGGCACTTTTTAAAATTATTTTTGTTCTTTTAATCGCCAGGAAGCAAAGGGGGATGGGGCTGATGTGTGGATGTCAACAGAGAAATGTTAAGCATCCAGGGAAGGTTTCTGATTTAAGCTCTTGTCTTTAAACATACAGTAAACCTACTAAATTTCGGTATCATAGCCTTGAGAGGGTCCGTGAAAATGAGAATGTGGACAGATAGAACCTCTGCTCATCCCTGAAAAGTTGACATACTGT
This sequence comes from Protobothrops mucrosquamatus, assembly GCF_001527695.2. Classification (NCBI taxonomy): domain Eukaryota; kingdom Metazoa; phylum Chordata; class Lepidosauria; order Squamata; family Viperidae; genus Protobothrops; species Protobothrops mucrosquamatus. The sequence continues at coordinate 47,432 of NW_015389124.1, read as the reverse complement.
ATGTCCATGCTATCCTTGATATAAGTTGTATATATATATATATTTAGAAAAAATGATCTTCACTGATTTTTACATTAAAGATTGATATTTTAGTGACCGTTTATCTATTTATACATTACATTAAGAACACATCTAATACAATTCAAAAACAACAGAGGTAATAAAACAAGGACTAATATAATAAGCATGTGAGTAAAATATCCTCATGGATACATTCCCTAACCCAGCCTCTGAGAAAAGAGCAAGGTTGTCCACCATCATAGGGTTCTGTAGAAGACATAAAGAATGGCCTTGAAGGACAATGGCAAAATCTGTTACCGAGACAACAATCAGACAAGTACTGTATAGCTTAAGTCCATGCCAAGAAACCAACTTGAGAAAATTCATCAAACTGCTCCCTGCCTATTTCACCTAAAGTTGAAGGAGGGGGAGCTCATATTTACATTTGCAAGATTCTGTTACTATAGCTGTTCTAACAAAATTAGTTTTATTACACTTATATAGCTTTGGATTTTTTTAGCATGATACCTCCTTCAGGGATGCATTTACCACTGCATGAACTCAACCACACATCACCTCCTGGATGGTTTAATTAATAAGAAGGGATATATATCTAAAGAACAGGTGGCTGAATCCTAAGGAACCTGTCCATTTCTTCAAGCATCTTCCAGATAATAAAGCAAGATGGGGTGTCACTTAACTCACAAGAACTTGCCCATTCAGTCTAATTCTGAATGGTGTTTTCCTGATCAGATAAAGCAGTGCATGCAGTAGACTACTTAGAAAGCTAGAAGAGATTCAGGGATCTTCTTGATAGCCATGTGAACATACATTCCTTCAGACCTTGTCTTGGCAGAAAAATATGTTACCGTGATTTGTGCTGCCCTGGTGGCTAAGATCCAATGCACCTCAGTAATGAGGATTGCCGTTTATTCTGTCCTTAGAGCTTTATGTGAAATGGTTTAAGAGTACGTTTTGCTAGGCTCTACTAGCTTATTTTCTCCTCCTTTCTAGCATCAGTAGATGACATGAAAATCACCAATTACTTCCTTCAAGTATGATGGGATGAGTTTGTATGAGTACAGACAGTACCAGAAATGGAGATTTTAGCTCCCTTTCATGTGCCAAGAATGACAAGTTGTCAGTGTAGAGATTCTGTGCAACAATATCCTATCATTGGGGCTATTTCTGAACATGATTTGGGAATTATGTGCCCAAAATATTTAAGGTTTCGTTCATTTCAAGCAGTTTTACTTTACCTGGTACTGAATAATTTGTTTTTGAAATCCAAGGTATTGTCAACCATTTTCTCCAGTGTCACAATTTAAAAGCATAATTTTTCCTTCGTTCAGCCTTTCTGAGGGTTTACATATCATAGCCATATGTTACAAGTGGGAAAACCATGGCTTGGCAACATATAATTTGTTGTCATTGTGAAGTCTCTGCATTCTACTATTTGTCTTGATTTGTCATGGTCTTTCTGCCAAGTGGCAGATGATATTTTATTTCATATTTACAGTCACCAATCCTGAAAATGTTTGAGCCTGTATTTACACACCCATCTAATTCTCTTGCCACAGTTCAGAAATGGTGTTCTACAATTTATTTTGGGGGGATTCTTTTCTTCTTTTAATTCTTTTTCCCTCCACCTTATAGCGCTGGGATTTCCTAATGCTGCCCCATATAAAAACTAAGCAGTTATGACCCTGATTTCTATTTTTCAAGATCAGCCAAAATCTAGTTTTGTACACAAAAGGAAATGTGACTACTATATTCTCCCTTTTTTTATTTTAATCAAAAGTCAGAGGGGGAGTTCACTCATTTTCACTTACTGCTCACTTGCTTTACAAAAGCTTTGCATGATTGGTCTTTCTTCCTTTCAGGGCTCTGGCCGATATCCTCCGGCAGCAGGGACCAATCCCCATAGCACACTGTGAAAGAGAGACTATCTCGGCTATAGATACCTCCCCCAAAGACAACACACCCATCCGAACATCTTCGAAAAACCACTATACGCCGGTGCGCACCTCTAAGACCAACCCAGGTAAGACCGGCACCTGTTCAGCGTATGTATAAACATACACTACTACGAGGAAGGTGGAGTGGTTGTAGTTTGGGAGGAGGAAGGTGTGGTAAGTGCAAGAGGGTGGTGCAGGGGGGGGACACCGGACACGTCCGTGAATGTATTGCTTAGTGTTGTTGTTTTTTCTTTTTGGGGGTTGATATTGTGATAAAAGATTTATGTTTTTGTTTTTAATTGAAAAATTAATAAAAAATTATTTAAAAAAAACATACACTACTAAATGACTATGTGTGGGATCTGAGGGAGTGGCAGAATATTATTAGTGCTATATTTATTTATTTATCAAATATTGAAACCGCCCATCTCCCTCCCAGAGGAGCACTGAGTGCTGTACAAATAAAACTATATACTGGATCTGAGAACTGAGGAACTGTTTGTATTTGAAGATGTAGTTGCATTTAAATAAGTGTAGATTCTTTTGCTAAAAGAAGCTCCCACTGATGTTTATATGCCATTTCGCTTTTATGGAAACCCAACATTATTCATAAGAGTAAAATAAAAACACAACTGCACATTTAAAATTTATTGTAATAACACCAACACGGAGACCAATATAAAAACAATACATTTTTATAGATGGTTTTCTGATTGTACAGACTGCCGCAGACAGAAGATCATAAGTGTCTGGGGGAGCTCACAGATATACAGTGAGGACCTATGGATAATATGATGACTTACTGAGTCATGTTCAGCCGTTTCATGAAGATCGATAAAGCCAGTAGGCATTCTGTTATGATCTTGCAGCAATAGATCATTATTAAGGTAGAAGAAATTAAGGCACAGCAGCAATAACAAGCAAATTGCACATGTTTAAGAGGTAGAAAATATTATGAATTACAAATGAATTGTGCAACATGTGTCTGTTTGAAAAACATGACCCAAAATCTTCATTCAAGCACAGCTTTCACTCGCATCCCGTGATCTCCTTTTTCTGGGAAATAAGACATACTTCATATTCTCCATTCCTTGAGCCTTTAGTATTATAATAGCATATTATATGGAATACAATGCCCTGGTTCAGTCAGAAGTGATAGGGTATCATTGGGTGCAGTTTTCCTGCTTCTGAAGTCAAAGAAGTTGATTTCCACAAGAGGATGCTTAGATGTTTTATAGAAGGCAGTATAAATTTCAGATACCCTCCTCTATGATATTTCAGAGATTTTTGGATTTGGAATATATATAAGATGTAGGAGATGACCAGGCTGAGCCCAAGGGAGGAGTCAAATATGTCATCAGTATGAATCCCTGCACATCCATAAGAGATTTAAGTCCAGCTCACCTTAAATGCCTTTCTTATCTCCTGTTCATTTCCCTTGACTGCTAAAAGTTCGGATTCTTGTAGAGAGCTTAAGCTTGCAATAAATCTTTATCGTCATTTGAACTGCCTGAATCTCCTGATTTCCCTGGCACTTGACGTAAGAGTTGTTATAGGAAAGAGCTGAAATGGGATCTATTCAAATCTGAGACTTTATGATAAAATAAAGGTACAACTAAAGGATGGTGTCAACTCTGCAATGAACCTGAATGAAGCCATTTGGCTCATTTTCAGTTGCCACCAGAATGGGAAGGGGGGTGGAATTTTTCTGCTAGCTTAAACAATTCTCTGTCCCATGGGAACCAAGGTCATTTCTGTTCATTAGACTGGGGGGCTGAGCCTTCTGTTAGAAAGCCCACCAAACTATTATATTAGGAAATGTAATTGACTGCGTAGTACTGGGGTGGGAAGTTTAACTTTGTATACTATAACTTTTTGGAGGAACTTTAGTCTTGGTTTCACTTTTGACAGTGCCGATATTTGTAGCCAATAAACATATTCTTAAAGGAAACCTCAAGCCTCAGAGTTCTGTTTTAGTTGGTGTCATCTATCGGAACCATGACAGATGGCTTACATAATATATTGAAACAAATAGATTTAAATGTTATAAGATATTTGAGGCCAATGAGATAAAATGTTGGAAGTTGTAACCTCCTCTCCTAGAAGCCCTTTGGGTCTCCACATCATATTCTCACCTTCTGCACTGAGGTAGTAGTTTGCTAATTTCCTCTGCCATCCTCTATTGTACAGTGAGATCTCTCTTGACATTCACCTCTTAACCCCAATGTGCACTGGGGTTGGGATTAAAATGTCAAAAGACAAAAATTGAAATCTTGTAAGTGGTGCCACTTCCTGTCCCTGTAAGCAATAGCAATAGCACTTAGACTTCTATACTGCTTCACAGTGCTTTACAGCCCTCTCTAAGCAGTATACAGAGTCCACCATATTGCCCCCAACAATCAGGGCCTCATTTTACCAACCTCGGAAGGATGGAAGGCGGAGTCAACCTTGAACGGGTGAGACTCGAACTGCCAAACTGCCGGCAGTCAGCAGAATTAGCCTGCAGTACTATTTTAACCACTGTGCCACCATGGCTCCATGGCTCCTCCTCTATGGTGATAGAGGATTCATCCCTTCCTCCCACAGTTGGTATATACTGTAAATCAAACTCATAGGAAATAAACAAAATCAAGTTGTTGTTTTTTTAAAAAAGTATGATAAAAACTTTTATTAAACTTTTAAATGTTAAATTGCAGACATTCAAAAGGAAAGAGATAATTATAGAGCTGCCTACATTATGGCACCATAGCAGTATGCAAATTAGGAAAAAATTAGAAAATAAAATAAAGAACTCCAGAGAGAATAAAAGATAGTGCAGGTGTGGAAACAAATGAAGAATCTTTTACCCAAAATATTACAGATTTCTTGAAGAACAGTGACCATAGCCTGACAGATTTAGGAAGCTGAAATCAAAGATCCAATTTTGTAATTTGTTGATTGATTGAGTGTCTCCAAGGTCAACATCTTGGTGACCACATAAATAGACTTTTCCAGAATCATGTATCCTGTATCCAGTCCTTCAGGTCGACCAACAGCACACCCATTGCCAGTGTAATTAAATCCATTCACCTTGCCGCTGGTCATCCTCTTCTCTTTCCTTCCAATTTTCCCAACATTAGGGACTTGTTCTGAGAGAGAAACAAAATGAGCACAATTAACACAATACAAAACAGAAATTAAAAATCATAGAACCAATCCTAACTATATACTGCATATTCATCCATTTTTACAATATAGCTTTGAAATTGTTAGAGTTGTAAGGCTGTTCCTCACAAAACCTATTTCCATGAATTTCTTCCATGTTTTTATAAGGACTCTAGCAGAGGAAGAGTATGGGGTATCTGTGTACTTCTGTAATAGCCATTGTTCACTCATGAGGATTGTGTGTCTGCTGTCTGGCATGCGGGCTATATTCACAATATATGTTTTTGAAGGGAAAATACTGCAGCTGAAGGAGATTTTCAGCAGAGAAATAGGGGGAATGCACCTTGTTATAGGAGGCACTGTACAACTGGTTTCATCCTTATATTGAGACATTCATGGAGCACAGTGGCGGCCTAGTGGTGAAGACGCTTGTCTCCTACTCAGAATATTGAGAGTTCAATCCTAGGTAGCAGCAAATGTTTCTCTTTCAGGGTGCAAAGAGAAAATATCTATAAACAACATACAGGGGTCAGGCTAGTAAATATTCAGCTCCATTCAGCCACCTGGACTCAACCCAAATTAAGGGATTACAGGATTGTAAAAAGAAAAAAATATTGAGACATTCATCAGGTATAGGTAGCCCCCAAGTTCCAGGCTCTTCCATATCTGCTATTTAACTGTACTGTGATTTCCCTTCTGTGGATTTCACAATATTTACTTGTGCCTGGAAATGCAAATGTGGTACCCTTTTAAAAGATGTACACTTGTGCATGGGAGAACTTCAGTACAAAATCAGTAGTTGAGAGAATTATTAAACCCTGCGCTTTCCTAGCTATCTGTGATACATCTTCTGTTCAAGCTGTTGTCTCTTAAAATGAACATACTGAAATTTAAATGCATGTTGTTTGTACATCATGTGCAGTCAGAGTCAAAACAAGACAATCTCTCGAAAATCGGAACATTTAGGATACATTATTGCTGGATAGTCAGTTGCAGTTGCCAGGAAAGCACAGCATTAGGATGAAAATGAGGTCAGAGCTGTAGGCTTGAAATAAGTGATTTTCATTCCTCATAAAATTATAGTTGTGAGTAGGTCAAAATAGTATCTGAATCAACACTGAATGTAGGATAGTTAAGTAGTGTAACTCTGTATCATTTGTGTCTAGAGTTTTGGGAGGTGAATGTAAAGATGACACTGATTAGTCCATGGCACAGTGGAACAAGAGTAATTGGCAATAATGTTGTTGTTGTTATAATATTCTTAAATTCTTTCAGTAAGAATGGCTAACCATCCTCTTTGGAAAATAACCGAGACAATAGCCAGTACAGTAAAGATGGGTACCCTTTTCTCATGCTAGTTTATCAGGCAGTTCAAGAAACATAATGAAAGGCATACTTTATTTTGATTCTGATTTTTTCCTATTCTTTCAAACTACCAAGCTCCTTTTTTTTATTTACAGATAGCATCCCTCATCACTGAATATATAAACTATGCCAGGAAATAAGTGATATAGAATCCTGTGTGAGAAGATAAGGCCACAAATCCCTCCCTAAAAAATAACGGTGAAATTGTAGAAGCATTATTTAATAATTTATTGGATTTTTATCCCAGCTTTATTATTTTCTAAGTCACTCAAAACAAGGAACATTCCTAATACTCCTTCCTCCTCCTATTTTCCTCACAACAACAGTGCTATGAGGGTGGGTTGGGCTGAGGGAGAACGACTAGATCAAAGTCACCCAATTGACTTTCATATGTAAGGCAGAACTAGAACTCACCGTCTCCTAATTTCTAGTCCAGTGCCTTAACTACTGCACCAACTGGTTCTCTTGTGTCCTGTTAATAGGATGAGATCATTGGTTCAATTTCATAAAAGACTGAGAAAATATTGCTGATTATCTGGAGGATTTTAAATACCAGCAAGCTGCTTTCGTTACAGAAGGAAAGCCAAATTTTCTAGAAACCTGAGTATTAACTATTAACTGATAAAATATCCTAATAATTCTAACAATTGTCTTCTACTAGCAACTGAGACTATGTTTTAAGCTAGTTTCTTCATTTGTTTCTAGAGACCATCGAATGTTAGGGGGATATGATTGCTGGAATTATTATGTTAGTCTGTTTAATGACCACAGCTGCCAAATGAAAAAGAAAAGAGATTCTGGGACTAACTTGAATTTTGCTTCCCAATGCTAAAACTATACATTTGTTGATAAGTATTCTAATCATTTTTTTTCAGAATTATTTCCTTCTGATGGCAGAAAAGGGGGGAAAGAAAGAAAAATAGGCTGCAATTACTGGAAATTAGGAACCATGAAAAATAGACAATCCATTTTTGTTTTGAAAGAGAATCGGTGATAACCTGTGGCCATATCAATATCAATATCTAAATCTTCTTTCCTTCCTTGTATTTATTAGGATTTGCTTCAAATTGGAATTGCAAAACCACAATATCATTAGAAAAAGTCCCTGAATGTGCATTGCCAATATCTTGGAAGGCAGGCATGTAATGGAAGGTGTATGTGTATGGGGAGGGTTGCAGAAACTTTCATGTTCATCTTATAAGTTATAGATTGAACAGGACTCCTTTGAGGAAGTGGTTCATCCAACCTGCATAGTCATCTAGGGAATTCACCATTTATTGTCTTGAATTAAAAAGAAAATGGGATACAAGAACCATCTCTAATTAGTCTAAGAGTAGTCCTTTGACACCACTGCAGAGATATTAATTGTTCAAACTCTACATTAAAGTTCTGTTTGTTCTGTTTACAAGCTGAAGTTTGGTTTTGATGATTTCTGACTGATGGTGGGCAATTCAGGACAATATAATTAATGCTACTTTTTCTGCATTCTCTGAGTATACATTATTTCAACATTCTTTTCAGCATCATTCAATATTATACACTATTTGTTTCCAATTGAACATTTTTGACGCAGGTAATCCTTAATTTGACAATTTTAAAACATGTGGTCCTCAACTTGCTGCACGCTGGCTGGGGAATTCTGGGAGATGAAGTCCACATACCGTAAAACTGCTAATATTAAGAAACAGTGGGCTAGTATAATGCCCAGAAGTATGGGAGAATTCTCAATATTTACAGTAGTCTTCGACCTAGGAACACAACTGAGACCCAAATTTCTGCTGCTAAGTGAGACAGTTGTTAAGTAAGTTTGCTCCCTTTTATGACCTGCTACAGTTGTTAAGCAAATCACTGCAGCTATTACATTAGTAACACAGTTGTTAAGTGAATCTGGCTACCCTATTGCTGTTGCTTACCAGAAGGTTGCAAAGGGAGATTACATGACCCTGGGACACTGCAACCGTCATAAATATGAGTCAGTTGCCAAACATCTGAATTTTGATCACCTGACCATAGGGAATGCTGCAAGGGTCATAAGACATTTTTTTCAGTGCTGCTGTAACTTTGAACAGTCACTAAATGAACTGTTGTAAGTCGAGGACTACATGTACTAGCTCACGGGGGTGAAACTCGTCACGTCACGTGTCGCAACGTATCGTGACTCTTTTTGCATTGTCGGCAATGGGATGGGCATGGCTTTGGTATGACGAAACTGGCCCGCGGGCTGACAGTTTGACACCCCTGTACTAGCTGATTTCTTACATTTTTGACTTAACAGAATGATCATACAGAATGAGAATATTAGAGCACTGGGACCTTTAGTGGCACCAAAGGAGGAATAAATGCCAATTCAGATATTGCTGAATTACATTCACTCAGAGTACATATGTAAAATTTGTAGGGGAGCATATATGGGTAGGAGACCAGCAAAATGGGCTTTGTCAAAATAGAATTCAGACCTCCCTTTCTCCTCATGCATTTAAGGCCAGTTAAGTGGATTCTCCTTTTGGTTGTTTTTATTATGGTGCTTGGTAACCAATTTATATTTTGTATTTCTTATTTGTATTTATATATTATGTATGCTTCAATATTATGTGGTTCTTTTTCAGTTTATTATTATTTGTTGTTGTTGTGCTCCTCCCAGAATCAACAATTGAACAATGAACCCTATCCAATAAAATGAGTTTCAATGTGGAGAAAAGCAAAGACTTGCATTTAGGCAAGAAAAACCAAAGGTACAAGTACAGATTGGGCGAGACCTGGCTTAAAGACAGTATCTGTGAGAGGGACCTTGGAGTCCTAGTGAACGATCACTTGACTATGAGCCAGAAGTGTGCAGCAGCAACCAAAAAAGCTAATACAATCCTGGGTTGTATAAACAGAGGCATAGAATCAAGATCACGCAAAGTATTATTACCATTTTATAAAACCCAAGTAAGATCACACCTGGAATACTGCAACAATTTTGGTCACCATATCACAAAAAAAGATGTTGAGAGTTTGGAAAAAATTCAGAGAAGAGCAACTAAAATGATCAAAGGCTTGAAGACTAAAACATACGAAGAATGGCTGCAAGACTTAGGTTTGGCTAGTCTAAAGAAAAGAAGAAATAGGGGAGACATGATAACAGTATTCCAGTATCTGAGGGGCTGCCACAAGGCAGAGGGGGGCACTTTGTTCACCAGAGCACTAGAGGGAAGGACGACAAACAATGGTTGGAAACTGATCAAAGAGAGAAGCAACCTGGAATTAAGGAGAAACTTCCTGACAGTGAGGACAATCAACCAGTGGAAAAGCTTACCCCTAGAAATCGTGGGCACTCCATCACTGGAGATTTTTAAGAAGAGACTAGACAGTCATCTGTCTGAGATGGTATAGGTTCTCCTACTTGAACAGGGGGCTGGACTAGAAGACCTCCGAGGTCCTTTCCAGCTCTATTCTGTTCTATATTATTTGAGCTAGGCAGGCTTATCAATCCAGTAAATCAAATTAATAAGTAGGAAAAAATGCATTCATCCTGGAGATAGAATAAAAATCTATTTTCTGAAAGTTTAATTACTTTTAAAGTGAGTTTATTTTACCTAGCCAACTATTCGTTACCAAGTTTGATTTTTATTTATTTATCAACAATTGGTGGCAGCTGAATAGGAGTCTGGGGGGGTTGAACAGCATAACTTGTGAGAGGTCAGGCGGCACACACACGATGCAAATTTGCCAAAATATTAATGCAGTCTATCCAAATTCTGAAGCATCTGTCAGATGGTTCAGAATTTGGATCCGAACCATTTAGTAACTGTGGATAGACTCCACAGAGACATCCCACTTCTGTCCGCAAGCATAGGTACTGTACTTCTACTCTGACAGATATTTGCATTTTAGGTGCTTAGATTTCATAAGATGGTAAAATTGTCTGCAAGTAATGGAAAGTTTCTAAGCAAAGATTGGTATTTTTATTTTAAAAATATTATTTCTGTATTCAATATTCAATCTGTCCAGGAAAAAAAAATCCAGAAATGGCAGAAATGGAAATCACAATTTGTGAGACTAGTTGTTGGACATGCTATGTATACAGACAGTCCTCAATTTAGAACCCGTTGCTTAGCGACCATTTGAAGTCATGACGGATCCCCCCAATAGGTACTTATAACCTGGTTTCAAAACTGCCCCCCCCAGCACATGAATAGATTTTGGGTGCTTGGCAACTGGTCTTTAGAGCCATTTGCAGCGTCCTGCAGTCACATGACCACAATTCGTGATGTTTTTGCTGAAAACTGGAGTTTATTTCTGTTTTTTTTTAACCAAAACACTCTAGTTTCACTTAATGACTGCCAGAAGAAAAATTGTAAAATTGGATTGGTCACATGATGACCCACTGTCATGGTAGGCTCCATTACTGTCGTAGGTCAAGGGCTATTTGTATGTGAGCGATTGTCATAATGGGCCCACAGAATGGAACATTTGGAATATTTCTTCTGATCAGGAACGCTAAAATCCCAGAGAAAATGTATGCCAAATACTGTAGGATTCATACCCAGAATATTGTTTGCCGTGAGCAGAAGACTGATGTGACATTTTAAGAAAGGGTACTCAGACATAGTTTCTAAGTAGAGTTTCCTGCAAAATTTTCAATCATAAAAAGATCTGAACAGACGAAAAATAATGTGATATCAGACTGTTGTTATGTTAGCTCAGATGAAAGTTAGCATTGAGGTATATTGTCTCATGGGGACAAGAGGATGGGCAGTTTAAAAACCCAGAATGCCAACTGAATTCTCACCTGCCCTTTGAGAGGCAGAAATACTGATCTCTCAAACAAGCTAAGGACTAAAGAGGGACACTTTCTCCATGCCAAGTTTGGGATGTAAGACTTTTAACTGGCAGACAATTACAGCTAGAGGTAAAAGGAGGATATAGAATTATCAATTACTTGAGAAGGGGGAGTTCCTAGAATCAAGAATTTTAAATTGAAGGCTACCTGCCAGATATGCAAGGATAAGGAAAGGATACTGCGTAAAGAAAGATGCGGCCTGATAACATAGTGGCACTGTGGTGAGATTTGAACCTTGATTTTTTTTTGTAGCTGAGGTTCCATTGAGATATCCTCCTTCCTCCCAAAAGCAAGTTAAATACATTACGCTATCAATAACAGACAGAATTTTGGGAAGAAATCAAAGATCTAGGAGTTAAATTCCTTGTTTCACATAATGCTGTTATTCATATAAAGATTTTGTAGACTGGAGGGATCTGACTTGGTTTACCATTCTCAAGACATGCTGATTTCCCTTTTCATAGCACAGTATCAGAAGGGTCAGGGAATCTGAACAGAACAAAGTCCTCTAATACTGCTCTCCACATTTTGCAATCCATGTTATCAATCTTTTGGTCCTTTTGCATCTGAAGAACTTATTGATGTTGTTACAGTTTTGAATGCAGCAAGCAACACAGTTTAAACCTGTGATTAGTTTGAATATAGCTGGAGAAGATTTTTAATAAGCTATTTAGGAGAGAATGTTCCTGATGTGAACACATTCAAAGTGCTGTTTTCAGCAACTCCTTCTATCTGGGGGCATATTCTGATCTCAGTTTGCATGCAAAACAAGAGCAGAAAATGCCCTTGATCTTTTTTCTTTTTCTTTTTCTTTTTTTAAAAAAGTTTTAATGAATGTGCCCAGCCAAATGGAAGATTCAGCATCATGGGAAATATTCTCTGTTTTAATCCTCTTTATGCAGATGTGAAGAGATTTGGAAGCTAATGTCACATGCCTCTGGCTTGGCAGATGACAGAGGAAAATTATTTTGTAGAGTGTTATATTGACCTATGCAAGATACTGAAATCTCTTTAACTGATTTCAACTCCTGATGACTCCCTGAAAGGGACTGGTACAGTACCTTATCCAGTTATCACAGAGGACTTTGATGGGGTTGAAGATGATGCAAGGAAAAAGTTCATGGGATTTACTTGACAACTGATCATCAGCTAACAAGGCCAGCTATCTGGCTGAAAAAAACCCTGGCTAGTGATACCTATAAACCCTTTCTTAACTCCAGCTTTCGGAAGAACAGATAGGGGTAGAATTAGAGTATATGCTTGGAGTTGACTAGAGCTGAAAGTTAATAATCATGGAAAAAATATTTCATTGGTGCTTTTGAAAAACTCTCTTAACTGAAGAGAAGGATTTTTTTTGACACTGGTATCCCAAGCAGTAAGACACTCTAACTCATACTTGCAGAGCTGAGGTTAGAGAAATGAAAGGGCTTTTGCTATGTTTCATTAATAGTTTGACTAAAAAGGGGAAAAACCTGAAATATGTTTTGCACCATCTCTTCAAATCCTTCAAAACTCCATGCCTAATCTAACATCACTTCAAACCTTAGGTGTACTCTATACTCATCTAGTATATCATCTTGGAATTTCCTTGTAGTCTCATATTCAAATATTTGTCAGGCCCAACACAGCTTAGCTTTATGCCACCTAGATAGGCCCACAGTTCATTTATGGGTGATTGTTCTTTGTCTTTACCAACCCCTGCACTAATCTTTCCCCAAGCTCCCTTCTGCACTGCACTGTCTTAAAAATAGAAGTTATCCATGTTTATTTCAAGAACTTGTGCAATTGCATTGTTTATATAGTTTGAGGATGCACACATCCACTTCAAGCAATAGCCTATACAGATGGCAAACTAACATAAAATTTTCACTCTGCCCCTCCCCCCAAACTCTAACCCTTTCTCTCACCTTCATATTTTTAGGAAATACTGGCTGGGTCCAAGTAACAAGTTAAACTGTGGCTTGTGCCATCTTGAATAACTCATAGAAGCCATGTTGTTAAATTATTATAATTTATTCATTAATGTATGAATGACAAGGACATGAGTCATGACAATTAGGATATCCAAATCTATATAAACTCACAAATTAATGCACCAGCTGAAGCTGATGGCCCCCCCTAGCCACAGATTCTACCTTCTAATGGGAACTATGAGTCCAGCATAACCCTCACACTGCAGAAGTTCTCCTTAAAGGAAAGTTCAACTCTTCAGGGAGCTAAAGCTGTCAGATGGATAACACCAATTTATTATCAACCAATAGTAATTCCATTTTACAGGATTTAACCCTAGCTTCACCCTAAACCTGCAGTGTCAAAGCACACAGTCAGGACTTTCACAGTATTTGCAGCTTGGCCTGGGTGGCAATGTATACTGATGAGACATTGAACTGATGGATGACCTCTCCCAGCAGCTTTATATAGCAGTTGAATAGCACGAAGGAGAGGAATGAGTCCTGGGCATCCTTGGCTCAGTCACTCTTTACCAAGTACTTGGACTGAAGCCATTCACTAAAGAAAGAACAGAATAACCACAGGATGGTGATAATGTGCAATACTTAAGCCACCTGAGAAGGATACATGATACATGATCAATATTCTGCTTAGAGGACTAATGGGACTTTCTTCAAAATCTTTCTCAAAAAGGTTTGTCCAGTAGTTGTAGAAGGAGGTGGACCATGGTCCTTTTGAAGGTCAGTGGTTCCTTCCCATGAAGCAATAACTACTTCCTGAATTGGCCCAGGCACTGCTTCCAGCTACATGAATAAGGCAGGTGGAGCTTGGGTCCAGCTTGCAAGTGGCAGAGTGTATGCCACAGAGAATCCTATTTCCTCCTTTTCCACAAACTCAAAGGAATCCAACCCAACCTACTAGACACGGTCTGGGTGAAGTCTAGCTCTGAATTAATGTGAATGATTTGGTTTCCAAAATATTTTTTACATGTCACAGCACCTGAAGAAGCATCCTCATTCTCACTTTTCTTCCAAAGCAAAAGGGTAATCTAGAAAAGTGCTGCTGGATGCAAGTCTACAAATGGGATAAGAGAGCAAAGAAGGACTATACATAAAGGAGAATATTTGTAGCTTAGGTTTGAAATGAAGGGTCCTTGGTGTTTTCTGACCTTGGTTGTTTTCTTGCAGACATTTCATTACCAAGCAAAGTAACATTATCAGTGCTAGAGAGCACCAAGGACCCTTCATTATTAGTCATCATTCATTGCCATGTCATTCATTGCCATGGGAGTGTACCTGTGTATGGTCACATTCACTTTTAATTCCCCTCTGGCTACCTTCTGGTTTAACTTTTAATTCTGGCTGACTCTCTCCCCACTTCAGTTCTTCTGTAAACCAAAAATTTCCTGAGGATAAGAGTTTATTCAGAGTCAATCCCTTCTAATGCCTTTGAGTTTCAGAGGCTGACAAGATACTTGGTGGATCTGCTTGCTAGATTACTGGACAGCTGTCCAAATACCCTTATACAACCCAGAAGATTCATTGGGTGCTTGTGGCAGATTTTCCTAACCAGTGCATTAACCCTTATAGAGATTCAACATGGAAACCAAAAAGTGCTCTGGACCAGAACAAGGAACTAATGATCTAGTGAAGTATCTTCCATTATCTCATCAGGTTACACCTGGTTTGTGATCTGGTCAGATCCATCTTGTGATTATGTATATAAGGCTGGTCAGGATATTGTAATATAGTCCATGGTTCCATGAAAGCCTTGAATTCCTGATCCCATTTGGATTCTTCACCCAGGACATGAAGTTACAAAGCACTAAAATCTCCACCAGCAGCCCCACAATGAGAACCAGGAATTAGGAAGGATAGCATGTTGGTCAGTCAGCCTTGTCCCTTAAGGCCTAGTATATTATTTTAGGCATATGGCAGGGTGGCACTTCTAGTTGCAGCCTATATCTCACAAACAATAATCAACCATATATCTTCCCTGATTATGGTATTACAGTAGAGGTCTTGAGGCAGAAATCTAGCAGGCATATTTCACAGAAGACTACTCTGCCCCATCTTTACCCAGAAGGCCTCTGTGATGTAAGCCAGATCAGCACACTTGTCTACTACCATATCTTAGAGAAATGGTATCTTACATACACATCTGGCATTAACCAATAGTAACCTGAGGCCATAGTTTCCGCGCAATGTTACCAAAGACTAAGACTGAAGTTGTCGAGCCAGACATGTGGAGGGATGGGTCAGTTGGAGGGTTGCACCAGACCATAGACCTTCCTTCCCCTATAATGTCTCTGATCATACCATCCATGGCCAAGGACTATGATTTGTTTTATAATTGTGGCATTGAACACATCTAGCCTGAGGACTTATTTATTGGGACAGTTCACTATTGCTTCTTTAGGGATTCACTTAGGATTCAGCAACACTGAACAATAAAAAAGAAGGAACAAATTTTAAAATCAACTTTTCAGATTGTGATCTAGGCAAATCCTTGGGGAACATTTAAAAAACATATAATAAAAAGTAAAGGGATATGTGGGTAGTTCTGCATTTATACTACAAAATAAGTTTTTAGAAAGTTATCAACCTATTATGGAATGAGAGGTTACTGGAAGAGATAACAAGAGCATAACTTGAGTGGCTAGTTTTGGGAGTTGATGTTGGTTTTGTACAATGTTCCAACTTGGACTGAGTTTGAATAGATAGATGTGAAAACCATCAGTAATAATTCAGAAAAAGTAGAAATATACATTTAGCATTTTATATATTAGGAGCAAAGCCATCAAATTTAGGTAAAGTACTTTCTCTTGTACCTTACCATTACAAAAATAAGCAGCACAAATAAGACAGTTATATCAATAGAGATTTTATTTAATATTGATTTTATTTAGTGATTATAGAAGGAAAACCAGTGGCCAACATAATCAGTTCACCATTGATGAGATATAATCCAAACTAAGGAAAAGCCACACATTCCATTTCAGTTCCCTCATCCAGCTATTATGACTCCTGTCCTAATTGTGGTAGTGGAGAGAAATGTTTCTTGGTGATTTGAGTGATTTGTCCATCAACCCAACAATTAATTGGGCTCCTTGGATGTTTACCTACAATTAAATCTGAGCAGCAAATCAACTTATTACTTCCACTGTTAACCTGATCTTTATATCTTCTGTGTTTTCCTCAATCCTCCCACAGTTGTCCTTTTATCTAGGGCAAGGATATTAATTTTAGGGATCTGGTATAATAAGTGATGAAACAGGAGAGTAGGACAGATTAATGGGCAAAAGAGAGGGGGGGGCTTCTCTTTTGAGAGCAAATTATATGTTTTGTAATGTGCCTGGGAATAAAATGTTGGAGTTGAAATGGTTTTCTGTTTATGAAAAGTTTAAAGAAGAGACAGTAAAATGCATCTCTGTAAAACTGCAGGTACATTATTAATTCATCAGTGCTTGCATATTCAAATAATCTTTTAATTTGGGTCACTGGTAGCTTTAAGGCAGTGCTTGCTTCTAGCTGATATAGAGTGATGTGCATGTGTGATACAGGACCCCAAGTGTGCACATACGTCCTTCCCCAGTTTTCTTATTGCTGTCCAGCAATTGTCATTTCCTACTTCAAGTGTGGAGAAAGGTGGAGAGCAGCTGATGCTATGCAGTTTTGGGGGAACCAGCTGTTCCAATTGTATTGTCATGGTGATATCAGATAACTTCATATATATCTTCCTCAGACTTTAGAATCATTTTCTACTAGCATCCATCTTATAGGCAAAATTGGATGAAAGCTTTTTTAGCAGGCCAGAGAATAACTCTAGAGAAGGTGAGGCTGGTCTCATAGCAGATCCTATTTACACAAGGCTTCATCTGCCTTTAGAATGTTGCAGATTAATCTAGTAGAAAAAAACTCAACCATTAGGACTCTCTTGAGATATCTGAGGATCTATTTATTGCTGCCTTCTTTTGCTTCATGAGACAGCCTCTGCCTTACCTTTGCCTGCTGTGCTTAATTTTCCCTGCAAACTCCAGGTAGCCATAGAATGAAACACTAGTTCAGGACAACTTGAAACAATCTCATGGGTTTTATAAAGTCCCACCGATAAACAAAAGTCACTATACTGTGAAATACAGTATGCTACGCTGTAATGGAACAGTTCCCCCTATCCAGACAGTTGCTGCTAAGTGTATTTGACTACAACTCTTATCATGTGGACCAGTAGCCATGCTGGCTGAAAATTATGGTAGTTCAACGCATCTGATCAAGGATGATTTTATTTTTAGGCTGTGGAAGACTGTTAAGTATGTAGGTTCAGTAGATGGGTTTCCAGCTGGCCCACAAACAAGGGATTTCGTATTAAGATGCCAGAGTATAACCACAGAGCTTTGAAGTCTGGCGTCCTGGCTTTATCGTCCCCGGTGATATCAGGAAATTGTGGGTTACTATGGTAACAATATCTTTTTTTAATATAAAAAAGAGGGACTAATAAAAGTAGCAAGTGAGTGTGCAAGAGCATTAAGAATATAGCTTTGAAACAAAACATCACAGCGCACTCATCTCGCTCAGTGCAACACAGCAAGTTATAGAGACCACAGGAAGTGGATGGTGTTTGCTAATAGAAAGAGACATTGAGAATTTCACCATTGGGAGACAAAGGATACTTCACAAAGAAGAAAAATAAAAAAACAATCATGTTTATATCAGTGGGAATCTTTTGGAACTCTGCACTCTGTGTGTGAGTGTACGGGTGTATGTCTATGTTAGGAAAGACAGTACTTCTTCCGTACTGGAATTGTTTGGTTGCTGCTTGTACAAGATGATGCTTTCCTTGCAGCATGCAGCGGAAGAAAGTCTAAGTCTGTGCTTGGCAGCCTCAGCATATCAGAACTAAATTTTAATTTTGCTCTCTGACACTCAAGCAAATTGACTGAAGTTCACATTTTACAAGTTCACATTTTACAACAAAATGGAGAGAGAGCTAGCAAATGGCAGAGGAGCCCAAACTTCAGTGTCAGCCCAAGGCATTTTGCTGTCTGAAGTAGAGCATCAAATGTGTGTATTGCTCTCTTCTTGTGTTGTGACAGACTCTAAAATGTGTTGCTTCACTTTTCTGCCAAAATGTATGAAGTTCTGAAGCACCTGAGGATGACCCCATTCCTTTACAAAGTATAAAGGCAAAGGCAAACACACAGAAGTCTTGAAGGAGCTCATGCAATTAGCTCATGAGCAACAGACTAAGTAGCCAGGCATGCAAGTTAACAGGTCATAGTCTTCCCCATAAATGTGAGGATGAGGTGCAGTATCTCTAATTAAGTTATAGTAATGATTTGGGGAATGAGCATAAATATATGGGTGGCAATAGAATTGGAATAAATAAATACATATTCATATATTATCATGTATACATTTTATTTATAATTTATTAGATTTTTATCCCACCGTAATTACTTTATAATTAACTCAAGATGGTGAACATATCTAATACTCCTTTCTCTTCCCATTTTCCCCACAACAATAACTCTAGTTCAGAACTGAACCCCCTTCAGTTCAGAACTAAAGAAGCTTCTTGGAGGAGAAATGTTTTTTTTTTTAAAAAAAAAACCCAAGAAAGTCCAATTGCCTTTTGGAGAAAAGCACCTTTGGGTCAACATGATGGGTTGGGCCGAGAGAGAGTGTCGGGCCCAAAGTTACCCAGCTGACCCATGTCAAAGGCAGGACTAGAATTCACAGTCTCCTGGTTTCTCGGCCTGCTCCTTAAGCACTATGCCAAATTGGCTTTTTAGCTTATATAATTATTATAAATATATAATTAACTTATGCAAGTTTTTAGTGGTTTCTTCATTTTGCAGATGCATTGGTAGTTATCTGAAGGTACTTCACATTTTTTGCACAGTAAGGCCACCCCTGCAAGCCTTCTATGTATCCAGTCTTACGTTATTTTAAAGTATGCTTCTGATGCAGAATTCTTGCTTTTCTTCTTCAGATGTGAATTCTTGGTTTTGTTTGTTTACTAAAGCAGACAGTATATATAAACAGGTTTACAGAAAAATACTCCCAAGAGCATATGCTTAGCGTGGAAGATTTGTGAAGGAGAGTCATTCTCTTGTGTTTTGGGGGTGTTTTATCAAGAAATGGCGGATGATAAAGGCTACTGGTCTCAAAGGCATAATTCCAGTCTGTACATCTATTAGGCCCATTGTATTTTCCTCCTTGCATTTATCATTTTTTTTATACCAAGTCCTCCCAGCTCCTTGTAGCAGCAACCTGCAAATGAGGTAAGCCAGGAGACAACATGGTAAGGAGAGGGGTGAACACTGAAGAGAAAGTAAGCTGCATACCTCTTAATCTATGTGCATTGCAGAGGAGGCTTGGATGCCTCTGCTAGGTTTTATAAAAACAGTTCTAATCTGTATTCGTAGTATCACATTGTTTATACATTACCTAATCTAGAACCATCTTGGCTTTTTCAGTTCTTGTTTAAGTCTAGAGTGGATTATAAAATCATTAAAGAATGAAGGAATTGTGTATGAAGGCCAAAGCTAACCATTGGAGAAGAAAGTATGAAAGAGACTGAAGGACAAAAAATATATCTTCCCCGATGCTTGCAAGCAGAATAGAAATAGAAACAGAGTGTATTTCGCTTTGCTAGTTCTCCCTGTTAGGGCCTACATCTTTTTGATCATAGTGGCATTTAGAAGTCTAATAATGGCTTGTTAATTCTGTGTGCTGAATGAATGGCTTGAGTTACAATTGAAGAAGCTTTAATTGGTTTAAATCACAGGATGAGTGTAATTATTTTATACCTGCTTATTTGCCTAAGTTATTTTCGTACTGTCCTTCAATCAAATTCCAAGCAGCGTCAGTATGGAAAAATGGATATCAAGATAAATTCACAGAAAGCTAGCTCAAATCAGACAGCTATCAAGAATCTAGTATGATCTGCAGCTATTTTTTCCATGCCCAGGCTGGGTTGTTATTAATATCATAAATGTGTTCATTTCGCATATTTGGGGATTCAGTCCTGAAATATTTGTACAATATTTGTCTTGTTCTTGGTGAAATATATGCTTTCTTCTTAAGATTATGTAGTAAATAATTCTTTCCCAACTAGATGTGTTGAGCTGCAACATTCACCACCATTTATGTAGTGGCAATTGAAAAAAAGAAAGATTTGGTATTTCAGATAGTATTAAAGAATATCTGCTGCCTGCCTTTGTTTTCTTATAGCCACAACAACCAAAAAGATCTGTAGGATAAAAAGAGAATTAGGATGTGACAAATGAGTTGACCAAAAGAAGTGTAAAAATTCATTGGATACAACCCAGATTTACCTAGTCTCAAAGGGTGCACACAACTAATCCTTTCAGATAAATTATCTGGATAAATGATATCCAGAGGATATATTCAAGATTATTCACTGTGGATCCATTAGGAATGCATTAACCTTTAAATGTTTTATCATACCCAAACTAGGTAGTTAAAGAATGATAAAAATGTAGGAGATTATTTTTTGGGTGGTGTGTGTGTGTACTATAATATTATACATACACATTACCTGTGCAGATTTAGATAGATGCATGCATGTATGTCTTGTCCTGAGTACAACTGATATTGTATAAAATATCCGTCCTGCATATTTTGTATTTGGAGTAGTAAATAGAGGAAGGCAGTCAGTGGAGAGATGCCTTTTAAGTATGCATGTGAAAATGAACTACAAGTGTTAAGGGCCTACCAGCACATGCCTACATTTTCCCCCGAATGTTTGCAGATAGAAATATATGCTGCAATTTTGATGCTGTTTAGTGAGTCAAAACCATTGAAGAATTGGCTCTGTGCCAGAATAAAGACTGTTATTATAGAATCAGAGGTGATTTTGTGGAAGACATATTGAAGCAGAACTTGTTAAGGTTTCACTCCTTTATATTTGCTTGCTGACTTACTTTTTCCTGGGTAATGTTTTGATTTCACTTCCACTTTATTTAATCTATTTTTTTCTCTGTCCCTCGCACCCTCATCATATCATGATTATGTTATTTCTTCTCTCTTCTTTTTACTCCTACATCATGACCTAATTCCCTTTCCTTATATTTGTTTCCTTTAGGGTTGATTTCTTGCTGCAAGGGCATTATGTCTAGTATAGTGGATACAAGATGTTAAGAACCAGAGGAATTATTATTCCAGTGGGCTAATCCAATAAAGGATTTTTGGTTGCATTTTTTTTGGGGGGGGGGGGGTTGGGAAAATTCAAGATACAGGGAAAACATTATTTTTGGTATGGTTTGGATTATGGAGACCTAAGTCCAAGTATATTCATTTTGTGTAATTTCCATTTTGCATTTTAGAACAAGTAGACAATTTAGAATGGAGGTGACAGGAGGGGAAATTATCTGCAGTGTGAGCAAGGAGGTCAAATTTGTCGTACATCTAATTTCTGTTACTAGGCTAGCCCAGCCCAAGATAACTGTAGAGCCAGACAACATGAGTCATATTGTCAGAAGTGATATTATGTTCTGTGTTTCTCAATGCAGATGCTGCAACAAATTTCTTAGTCTGTGGATGCAATCTGTTAAGCAGAAATGGAATATGTTTTGGGTTTTGATTTTTTTTTAAAAAAAAAATCATATGGGTGAGATCTACTTGCAGCAGTTGGCTCGTCTGTTGTTTTTTTTTCCTCCCAGCCTCTTCTGCTCCTTCTTGATTTTTCTCCAATAGCTTAGTTGTTCCTTCTTTCTAACTCCCAATTCCACTCCAGTTTTCATATTTCATACAGAAATATGTACAGAGTTGCTGGACAGTTGAAATTCAGTTTACTCCTGGTTGTGGGATTAGAGCTTCGGTGACACCAAGGGCAGCATGCAATTTTAGGGAGTTCAGGATAGAAAATATGGTGTCTTCCAAGACAAAGGAATGATTGGAGTGTGGGTAGAAGTTCTTGTTTACATTCCTAATATCTGCCACCATAGAAAACTGTCTCATTCTGTCCCATGGTAGGACTGGCCCTGAGCCCAGAGCCCTGATATCTTACCATGAAGGCTGGAATTCAAGAAAGATGGAAGGTGGATTCTAAGGACCATGGAGGAGAGCAACTGTCTCTAAATAGAGAAGATCTGATAGGAACTTCTTTTGCAGTTTCTGATTTTATTGCTTCCTACTGACACTTTGCTGTTTGGCAATCATTGAGATATTGTTTGGAAAGTATTAAATATTGTGTGTGGGGGTGGTATTTATCTTTCTGGAGATCTGAGTCAAAGTAATTGAGTAAGTTTTGAAAATAAGTGCTTTTGTTAGCCAAATGCTGAAGAGCAGAAGGCACTCACAAGCCAAGGACATATAGGCCTAGTTAAGACTGACCCACAGTCTTTCCAAGAGGAAATTTAGCAAGGTAGGGTTTTCTTTTTTAAAAGGCCTAAGGTAGTCTTTTCTTCAAATAGCCATAGCCATTACTTGTAGATTAATTGGTTTGTGGGATGCTTGCAGGCATTTCATTACCCAAACATTTGAATGAATGAAAAGTCTGCAAGACAACAACTAAGCTCAGAGAGCACCAAGCCCCCCCCCCATTTCATCCCTGAACTACAGATATTCTCCTCTATGGATTGGTTGGTAGTCTGGCAAGAGTGGAACATCCATGTCTCTGCTCCCTGCAACCCTGCTGGTGTACCTCTACTGCTTAATTAAAACCAGCTAGAATCATGACCATTATTTATAGTTCATGACCATTATTTATTTCTGCCAATCAGAAAACATTATTGTGTGGGATTGCCAAAATGGAAATAGAAATAGAAGGAAGGCACTGACTATGTACTGGGTTTGTGTGGCATCACAAGATGAATGAAGTTGACTATGTGACACTAAACTGTCATGTTAGCAAAGCAATTCCTGATTGATTAGGTTTATATTCGTAGAAAAAACAGTGCAAAAGCATTTGCCCAAAGGACCAATGAAGAGATGTTTAAAAAAGGTAAAACATGGTTATGTGCAGGAGTCAAAAAATCAATTCCTTTTTCATATCATAATATTGACGACAAAAACTTAAATAAGGATCCTTCTTATTTGTAGGATAACAACTATCCTAAAGAGATATTTCACACAAAAGTAGAAATTAATCTTCAGTTCATTAAAACCTGGCATACATTATTACAGTAAACAGGCAAAAAATGCTGAAAGATAATGCTGGTCATATAGCTGTGAGAGCATAGTATCCCACTATAGATTCCATCAAAACAGTGTTTCTCGGCCTTGGCAACTGTAAAATATGTAGACTACAACATTCAGAATCCTATAGCCAGCACTGGCTAGGAAATTCTGGGAGTTGAGGTCCACATATCTTACATTTGCAAAGGTTGAGAAACACTGCATCAAAGAATTGTGGAACAGACATTTGGACCAGTTACCTCCTCACTCCAGGAAATTCAGATCAAACTGCCTCTGACTGAAATTTTCCAGCAAGGAAAGGCTGGTTCAACATTCCAGAGTCATGGATTTGAAACTTTTTCATCTCAATACACACTGTGAGGTGCTAAAGTTTCTGCAAAACCATAAGACACTGGATGTTGGAATGGAGAGAAATGGACCCAGTTCTCTCCTGGTGATGTCATGGAAGTGAGGTTCTGCTTGCAAAATACCTCCCAACCTTTACTTGTAGCTTATTGAGGCCTGCACACCTTCAGATCTTTTGTGTCAGAGTGGTTTAAAATTGCTGTTCCAGACATTACCAGGCAATTCTTATCAACATTTTTCATCTGCAAAAAGAAGGAAATGGAAAGCTTTTAGTGTCTCTCTTATCATGGTCAGTTCACCTCTGATTGCCGTGGGATACCCTAGGCCTAGTACCACTATCCACTGCAAGGAGGCTGGACCCATTAGATTGGTTTGTTCCTGGTGACTGCTTTTAAGGTCTGTCTGTCAATCCTCTGGAATCTGGACTATCGTTGGGCTTTGTAGAGCTTGAGTATGTAGGCAGCTTTAGTTTCTATAGCTATTCCTAAATCTGTGAAATTAGTGGTTGCCCGAGAGTCTACAAGAGCATAAAGTTCCTTCTTTACCTGGAATCTAAATTAACAATAATATCTGTCTAAACTCAAATGGTGGAGGATCCCTTAGGACTTACGTCTTGAACTTACAGACTTACCTTCTGAACTCAAGAACTCAATTCCTGGACTTATGACTCCTGCTCAAAGAGCAAATGACAGTGGTGTCTAGGAGGGCTTTTTCACATCTTTAGGTTGTACGTCAGTTGTACCCATTCCTAGATTGGGAGGGTTCTGCCCATAGTCATTCACACCCTAGTTATCTCCCAATTGGATTACTGTAATGCACTCTAAATGGGACTTCCCTTGAAGAGTATCTGGAAGCTTCAGCTGGTGCAAAATGCAGTGTCATGGTGTAGTTCCACAGCAACACAAGTTATACCTTTGCTCCACGAGCTGCTTTGGTTACTAGTTTGCTTCCAGGTCCAATTCAAAGCTTTAAACTTTGAATCCCTTCATGGCATTGGACCATATTATCCAAGGAACTGCCTCTCCCCATTTATATCTGCTCGTCTCATCAGTTCCGGCACAGAAGGTATGCAGCAAGTTCTGTCTTCTAGGGATCTATGCTTGGCAGGTCTCAGGAGGCAGGCCTTCTCTGCTATGGTCCTCATCTTATGGAGCATCCTCCCCCCTGAAGTGAGGTTACCTTTCCATTAATATTTAGGATGTCCCTCAAGACCTGGTTTTGCCATCAGCCTGGGGGCGCGGGGGACTGGTAAAATATCACAATGGCTCCATCACTCTGGCTGATATATTCAGTCTCTCCTGTGCTGTATGGTTTTTATTTTTTTAATAATAACTATTTATTATTTGAATTAACTGTGGTACACCACCCAGAATTGCTTTTGTGAGATGGGCAGCCATATAAATTTGATAAATTAAAAAAAATGCAGAATTGTACTCTGGGATAGTAAAATCAGATGTGGATGTATTGGAGGTGGTATACCTGGTTTAGAAATCATACTGCTGGAAAAGATACTGGAATGCAATCTGAATATAAGCCAGCAATGTAATATGGCTGCAAAGAATGGAAATACAATTTTAGGCTTCATCAGATACAGTATGTAATTTCCAAGTCATGGAAGAAATGGTTTCACTCTATTCTGCTTTGCCCAGGCCCTTCCTTGAGTACTGTGTTAAACTCTGAAGGTTTTAGAGAAATTAGAGATGGGGAACACAGATAAAGAAGTACTAGAAATCACACCACATGAAGAAGCTGAGAAAAGACTGCTAGGGAATGAGATACAATAGCTGTCTTTTAAATGTAGATAGAACGTTAGGATTTCTTTCCTTCTTGTTCCAGACTACAGGGCATGGGATAATTGTCTTAAGTTATAGTTCTAAATTAATGCTGGTTCTGAGGGGGGGGGGAGAACCTTCCTAACAGTAATAGCAGTTTGATTATAGAATAAATGATCTGGAAAGGCAGTGGACTCTCCTTCAGTGCATGTGTTCAGGCAGAAGCCAGACGGTCATTTATTTAGGATAATTTATTTTGGATACTTTATTTAGTCGTTGGATTTAGTGGTATAAATAAATCCTTTCAACTTTATGATTCTGTGAGAGCTGCCCAACTGTAGCTTTTAAACCCTACTAGAGAATGAATTTTTGTCTCTTTCACATGACAACCTAGCAGAACTCTTATTGGACCAAAGGATTCAGCCCTTAGAATTTGTCAGCCATGCTAGTCTAATAATATAGAAATGATATACATATTATATGCCTCCCTCCGTTTTTCTGACTTAAATGCCTTTAGATAAAGCTGTGTAAGTGCTGTGGTTAATCCATCTTTAATGTTTTAGAAGTGCCGAACTGTATTTACTATTTTCACTATAAATGAGCCAATCTGCAACATTTGAGAAGATTTAGATTGGGAATTATATAAACAGCACAATCCATTTTTGCTGCTGTGTTGAAGGACACTTTATCTGTGAATACAGCATTGGGTATAGATGCCTTGGAAAGGACAGCTAAGACAAGGAAGAAAAATGTAACATATCCCAGACATTTGGCTTTCAAATATGGATGTTATGTCAAGTACTAAGGGAATTTTCTGCTGCTTCCCGATTTGAACACTTGAGGGCAGAATGCATGCTCTTAATTTCCCATCTCACATCACTGTGCTGCTAAAGGATTCACCCCACCCCCACCCCCTCATCTTTTTGGTGCCTTTGTGAACAAAGATCATTGATTGCATCTTGTAGTTTTCATTAAGTCTCATTGCTTATTTTGAATTTGTGCTATTGAGCCTTTGACTTTCCTCTGCTTTTAAATCAAACAAATTGTATGCTTTGCCTGTTGCAAGAATCCAGAGCAACCTCTGCATATTCTGTGTCTACTCTTTGCTTACATCGGTCTTATGCTCAAAGTATTCTGTGCTCCAGTTAGATTCATAACACAAAGTCCTACTATATTTGGTAATTTTCCGCATCTGAATGAGTAGAATGTGCAGACATTTGTAATTCCATGTCAAAATGTATGGAGATAGTCCAAAAGCTATAAGATGCAGCTGTAGTAATAACCCCAGCATTTTTGCTTGTTTGTTTGTTAGATATAAGTATCCCAAATGCATTTGAAGGAGGCATGCTGTGCTCTAAAGATTTAAATGTATGTCAGTCCAAGGAACAGCTAATGCTATAGCGCTTCTGACACATGCAACCTCCCGGTCCTTGAAAGTCATAGCTATGAATAATGCTAAGCTCAACTTGATGAATGAGCTTTGAGAGCCAAAATCAACCTGAAATGACTGGAAGGGTGAAAAGTCTTCTGTCCAGTGGGATTACTAAGGAGAATCAGTGTTGGAATTGATGCTTTGTTTCATCCTTCCAGGAATCCCTAATGTAAGCCCAATGTGATACAGAGAGGTGTAACCTTTAGTTGGCAAAGTTTAATTATAATTAAGTTGCTGGCCTCCCAACTATGAAAATTATGCCAAGTGAAAAAATGTATATGTACAGTCTAATTTTGAGCTATCGCTGTCATTGCTGTGAGGACAAAGTGTGTTATTATCCAGCTTGTATCCTTTTGCTTTTGTCTGAGACAGTGCATCTCTTTACTTTTTTATTACAAATATTATCTTTTGGAAGTGATTAAAATACTTACAAGATTACATATGAATACATATACTGATTTATTTGAGCCATTCAGTTTGCCCTTTCCTGTTCAGCCCGACAGAAAAGTTCTGTATTCAGTAATTCTAAGGATTTTGATAAAAGGCCTTAGTTCACTTCCCATTTAGATTACTGCAATGTGCCCTATATCAGGCTGCCCTTGAAAACTATCTGGAAGTTTTGGATGCCTCATGGTCTATCCAAGTTACACCACTACTGTGTAAGCTGCTGTGACTCCCTGTTGTTTTCCCGGTAAAAATCAAGCTTCTGATTGTCACCTTTAAAGCGCTGCAGGGCCAGATTATTTGCAAGGTTGCCTCCCCTGAGGCTATTTGTCCATCTTACTAGGTTAGATAGGATGGGTGTATTCCAGGTCCCTTTCCTTAAATGTTGTTATCTATGGGACCTCAGAGACACACCTTCTCAATGGCTGCTCCAACCCTTTGGAATAGTCAAGGGATCCCTACCCTTTTAGCGTTCTGGAAGGGTGTGAAGATCAGTATTTTCCCCCAGGCACTGGGCTACAGAGAGGGTTGAGAGTTTGTTCTGGCATCTATGGAAAAAGGTGATCCCAGAGCACCGAGGAACTACCAGAGGAATCGAAAAGAGCTGATATGGTTCCAATCTTCACAAAAGGAAAAAATGGATCTGGGAAACTATAGACACATATCATCGTTGT
Organism: Protobothrops mucrosquamatus; assembly: GCF_001527695.2. NCBI lineage: Eukaryota > Metazoa > Chordata > Lepidosauria > Squamata > Viperidae > Protobothrops > Protobothrops mucrosquamatus. The sequence continues at coordinate 19,360 of NW_015389124.1, read as the reverse complement.
GGCTCTTCTCTGAACTCTTTCTAGGGCCTCAGCATCTTTTTTTTTTTAATTGTGGTGATCAGAACTGGACACATTGTGTGCCTTCTCCCAAAGATATTTGTGCTGATCTCTTGAACTAGTGGTGGTCCTGGCAAAAAATCTTTAAGTGCTGGATGAAATTGCTACCATTCCTGTGCTATTGTTACAATTAGCAGGTCATATTGTAAGAAGACAGATCAGTATATACTGTTACAGTAAATCAATCCAACACCAGATTCAGTAATTTGGTCTAGTGCAGGAGACTTCAAACTTGGCCCTTTTATGACTTGTGGACTTCAACTCCCAGAATTCCTCAGCCAGACACGCTGGCTGAGGAATTCTGGGAGTTGAAGTCCACAAGTTATAAAAGGACCAAGTTTGAAGACCCCTGGTCTAGTGGTTAAGGCACCAGGCTAGAAACCAGGGGACTGTAATCCTGCTTTAGGCATGAAAGTTAACTGAGTGGCTTTGGGCCAGACAGTCTCTCAGCCAACGATGTTAGGTCAGTCCATTCCTCTTGTACCAATGACCAACCAACACTCAATTGATCTGGGGGGGAAAGTGGACCCTCCACTTGTGGGAAAGCACTTAGAAGAAAGCACACATACACACACACACACACACACACACACACAATCCAGAATAAGATTATTTGTCCCTAGCTGTTTACTAGCAACATGGAAACAGGAATACTGATAAGTAAATGATTACCAGTTGGTACATTTTAGGGCATTAAGAGGAAATTAATAGTTGGCTCCTTCTTAGTATGATTTTAACCATCCTGATCATCATGATACTCAGCTATATTCAGGTATTGCTGCAGTTACAAAGCTCTGTAAATAAATCAAAGTGTGTATTTAAAGTTACAATCAAAGCAATTAAATACACCAGGGAAAAGGTGGTGAAGAGGAACAGTTTGAGAAGGCTGCAGTGACAGGGTGAATCACTCAATATGTTCAAGCAGAGGTGGACAGCCATCTGTCAAGGATGCTTAATCTGAATTCCTGTAGTGAGCAGGGGTTGGATTCAATGATCGAAATGGTGCCTTCCAAGTCTATATTTTATGACTGCTGTGATTTCATGAATATTTTAACAGACACCTAAATCCTGCTCAAACCAAGACTGTATTTTCCATGTTAGTATCAGTAATGGGATAAGATGGCTGTGACCTAGTAGGTGCAGGCAGATTGTTTTTTCATTTGTGACTTCAGACCGATGGTACATGATGTCTCAAGCCTCTTGGTCATGTTTCTCTGTCATGTTTGATGAAATAATAAAATAGGGCAGGCATATACAAAAGGAGGCAGAGCTCCCACACATTTAACAATTGAATCAAATGAGAAATTTCAGCAGATGTATTTTGCAAAAGAAGTACTATCTGCTAAAATGCCCATTCCTACATAATAATTAAAGTGGCAGGAATCCTATCCTCTTTTTCGACTTGCTACCAAGGTAGTTGCTTCTTCATTATCCTGCTCTGTGTTTTTGGTCTGAGCAAGAACTTACCTTTTGATGCTGTTAGTGATACTCTGATTTATGCCTAGAGCTTATATACTGTTTTACTGCAACAAGCTAGCCGCATAAATAGGTTTGCTACATCACTGGTATCTTGTTTTTATTTTTATTGGGAGTTTAAGTGTACATTTCTGTGTGTGGCTTTTAAGTAAAATTTCATGAAATGTATTTGTTTGTTTTGGAAGCGCAAGAATGTGGCTGACTATGAAAGGCTGTAGAGAGTCCGCTTGCAATTTCTCAGCAGGCACAGAGGTCCCTTTTCAAGCTGGCACATGCATTGCTATGCACAGGAAGCAACTGAGACACTGCAAACAAAATGCAGAACATCCTGTACTGGATATTTGGCAATAGCTCTGTCATGCTCATTGTACTGTATCCTTTTTTCATGGAGCCAAGCTTTGGATAATCCCTTCTGTATGTTTACTTTATAGTGCAATGAGGACCAAAGTGAGACAGGATGCCAGTGTGTTTAATAGTTGCCTAGAAGAGGGAATTTCAGCAGGTGCAGTTTCTCTCATGCTTGTATGACAGACACCTGCTAAAATTCTCTGTCCCACTTACTGTTTTATGGCTGAAATGCTTCAGGTTAAGTAAAGACGTTTTCTCATGTCTTGTATTTATGTGCCAAAAGTTTGAATATGATAATATATCTTGGCGTTCTTTATAACCAATGTTGTAGAGCCTTGGACAATGTGATTATGGTCTTTGTACATAGGTACTTTTTCCTTGTTTTTCACCCAAATGTTCTCCCTCTATACTGTTGAAAGTATTGAGCTGAGGGTCATGTTTTATTTAAATTAATCAATCAAACTGATTTTTAAAATGCTTTCCTTTATTTAATACATCCTTAGGGCAGCTGCCTAGGTTTCAGTGCCAGATTATGGCATTCTTTGGATCTGCAGTGGAGAATCAGGGAGCAACAATAAAGATGGAGCCCTTATAGGTTCCATGTCTTTTGCCACTAATAAGTAATTGCTGTCCTGCTGAAAATTACTATAGGGCTTACCATTAAATTGATACTTCACTTGTCCCTATATATGTTTTTGTCCCTTTGTCCATGCAACTTTCTAGCCTGGATTCTTTATCTTTCTTTTAAAGGACATGAGCACTGATTATCAGGCAATTGAATGTATTACAGTTAGCAGATTTTCTCGATACCTGCTTCTTTTTAATTGTTTTTTTTAAATAGCTCTGACTTTGTTTTCTTACTAATAATTAATGGTGCTAAATATATTTTTTTAGTAATGGAAAGTGAGCAGTCTTTTAAAGTTGCCACTATATAGGCTTTGGGGACGACTCATCCAAGTTCTCCAAATGTTGCCACCAAACTGTTATTTTAATGTAATGGAATTTTTTTTTAAAGATATGGGGGTTAATTTTAACTTATTTAACTCAGGTAATAAAATTCAGTTCCCAGCTTCTTTCCCTCTCAGCTCCATCTTTGTCTTGGCTCTGTCTGCTGTTTGATTGTAATTCCTGACATGCCATTCAAAGATGTAGGAAAGATTTATATGTTTTTTAAACAATAATGTTGTATGATTGTTTCATAATGTTACTGACTTTCAAAAATAATATGAGATTTTTCTTTATATCATTACGTCTTGTGTTTCCCTCCCAATATTATGTATACACCCAGAAACATACAAACATTTTTTAAAGAATTAAAAAGCATTTCAGACAATTTTTCTGCAGCTTATAAAAATGCAGTGAATCAGTTGAACCATATGTTTACTATAATAAATAACAAATCCAAAATATTAGTATTTTATTATGAAATATTTCTTTTCTGCTTTCTCGGCTGCTTAATGTTGTACAAAGTAAGCAAAGGATAATTCTGAGGTTTAGAAGATTTAATTACATACTGATTCGAATTTGGTGAGATAATACCCAAGAAAATGAACAAACCTGACAAATATATTTAGCTAAATGGGCTGATATTCACATAGCTATAATTGCCAAGGAGTCTGCCAGCATAAAAAACTATTTAAGATTGGGAATTGGCTTGTTAGTTCCCTAATCCTAGAAAACACTATAAATTCCAAATATAATATCTTCTAGAAATTGCAGAAAGCACAAAATGAATCTTACAATTACAGAAAGAAGATCAAGTTCAATTAATACAGCACATCAGCTTTGTTTATCAACTTGTCAATTTTTCCACACATTTGGTAGATTGTGTATTACAATTTTTATAAACTGGACTATTTAAAATTCTCTAGATGATTTATCCTGTTATTAAAAAAAAACTGAGCAGCAGTGTTGTTGTTTAGTCAGTTAGTTGCTTCCAACTCTTTTTCATATGTTGGCAACAGTTCACTAGGACTTTCCATCGTTAACTGTTTCTTTGAGTGTTTTTAGGTTTATTTGGGTAATGAAAGATTATATCTAACCATTTTGTTTTCTGTTGGTTTCTGATTGCCTTTGATTTTTCCAGTTATCAAGGTCTTCTACAAAGACTCTTATTTCTGCCTTATGTGAACAAAATGTTTACATTTTAGCTTCATAATTAGTGCTTCCAATGTACAGTCTTGTTTTACCTCAACCAGTATTGAATTATCTGTTCTTCTTTCAGTTCAAAGTATTCTCAACAATCTTCTCCAAGGTTCAAAGACATTGATTTTTCTCCAGTCAACTTTTTGATGGTCCAGCTTTCATTGCATATATTAAGACTGGGAAGATCGTTGCCTTGACAATACAGTACACAACTTTGTTGTCAGTATAATTTCTCTAGCATTAGGTAAAATATTGTTTGTTAGATTTCATCCAAGTAGCTAATGTCCCTGTGACTTCTTTTTAGTCTATGAAGATAAAGCCTGGAATTGCTTCTTCTCCATTTTATGCTGATATGTGTTTTTTCATCAATTTGATGGTTTCCTCTAATCCGGTATTTCTCATGATATTGGCTGCATAGAAATTAAATAGATAGGGTAACAGAATACAGCTTTGCTATGCACCTTTTCCAATTGTGAACAAATTAGTTGTTCCATAGTCCATTCTTTTTGTTACTTCCTGATGATCATACAAATTCTTCAATATGTGCATCAGGTGGGCTAAATGTTTATGGAAATTCTCAATCTTCCAGATCATGGTTGTCCAAAAATGCTTTTCAAAAAGCAACTGGACTTTGTTTTTTCTTTAAAACATTTTGCTTCTCATCCAAGAAGCTTCTTCAATTTATATTCTTGTTAGCACTCTAAAGGTCGGTCATTAGCCACTTGGGGTTATCTGTACCCTCAGAGTAACCTGAATAAGTGTGCAAATGGGTGTGTAACCTTGGAACTGCTGAAAAGTCTGTGTTGTAGACAAGAGATATTGTATCCTTCTCCCCCCGCAATTGAGAGAGGGCTGTTCAATCGTAATGACCTCTTTTGACCTCTCTTTCAAGCCAGCAGTCCTCCCTGTCCTGAATGTAGACTTTGCTATCTTCAAAAGAGTGACCTTTGTCTTTCAAATGCAAATGGACTGCTAAAACTTTTCCTGATGGGTTTGTTCTCCTTTGTTGTGCCATTCATTTGTGAAGTAGCTGTTTTGTTTCTTCATGATGGGCTGATTCAGGTGGGCTGATTCATGAAAATTTGTAGGGGTAGCCCTCGACATATGCCTGTGATGAAACCTGCCTTTTATGGTTTCATGTCATGATGGACATTAAACAAGATGGCCTCTCTTATTGCCTTCTGCTTTCCCTGATGTGACTGCTAAATGAACGTTGTTAAGCAGAGCATGGGGAGCCTCAGGTGGGAGAGGCCTTGTGAGGCTAAGCATAGGCCCAGTTTGCCTGTCCAGGCCTCCCAAGTCCTCCCCCATACCCTGAGACATCCTATACTCCACTTCCTGGCCCTTAGTTCCCACAGACCTTTCCCCCCCAAACCCCTGCAGGCCTTTGCCCCCCATCACCATGTCTCTGCAAGTCTTCTCCCTCCCCCCCTCCACTGGTTCCCACAGGCTTTTTCCCCTCCTTGGATTCCTGCAGGCTTCCTATCTGCTTCAAACCACACCAGTCCCCACTATTCCTCCTCACTTGCGTTTTGAAGAGCTCTGGAGCTTTCTTCTTCTCTGGAATGGGTCGCTTTGTCACTCAGCCACCTGGAGCAATTCTGGAAGCAACTGCCATCATAATTGTATTATGATACTATCTGCCTGGTATTGTCCAAGTTTAGATTTGTCATTTAGATTGTTTGAAAAAGATATTTTCTGTAAAAAATTAGCTATTCTGCAGAACTCTTATCAGTCAGTCACTTGCTTTATTCTGCATTTTAAAGCAAAATATTCCCATTATTCTAGACACTGTTTTCATTCCATTCTTAGGATTTCACTTGCCTGTAATGAGTATGATCTCTTTCTTGGATGGGAAAGTAGAGGTCTGTCAACAAGGATTTCATGTCAGCATATTCAATATCTGCTTCCTCTGCATCTGTGGTGGAGCACAGACTTGAATCACTAATACTGATTGGCGTGGCTTTGACATCCTCTCATT
>NW_015389124.1:10214-11987 GCF_001527695.2 Protobothrops mucrosquamatus | reverse complement strand
TGTGATGATAACCTGTCACATTAACTGTTGAATGACAGAGGATGTGAAAGAAGGGGAACAATGTGATGAAGAAAATGTGGATGGGACAAAGGAAGTTATGAAACATGAAGGGGAAAAAAATAAAATTCATTCATGAAATAATGAGTCAATTAGGGAGACTGGAAGAGAATTGAATAGCAAAAGGAGAGAAAATAATGGAAGAAAAATGTACTTTGCTATGTAGATTTATGCAAAAATGAAATACACAGCTGTAATTATCTGATTCTAAACAGAGGATAAACCTAATGATTCTTTGTGCAGTCTGACTAACTTTTACAAGCAAAACAAAGTGAAGCGAAACGTGGAAAGATATTAATTCAGATTAAAAAACAAGCGAAGGGAAGCTGCAATGTTCAGCTCTCTCCAGACAGAACAGAATAATACCTGCTATTCAGCCATGGTAGCCTGTGAGCCCAGTAGCCTTGATAGCCTGTGAGAAGAAGTAAATAGTCTTCCTTTACTTCCCAGGGAATTCATTATCCATAGACTAATAATTGCAGGTATTTCTCTCAGGAGGGCATGGTTTGATTGGCACTGGCACTCACTAGTACTTCTGATGTTACCTAGTTGGATAATGAAATGTCTGCGACACACATCAAACTTCAGGGAGTACAAAGAACTCCAAGTGATTAGTTTGTCTCAAGCAATTGAAAACATACAAATAGAAGAAGGAACAAGCACCAGAAAGTATAGAGCAGTTCTTTTCTCTTGCCATGATGATTTTTTGTAGAAGATTCAAATATTAGTTTTAACATCACACAAACACAGAAGTGTACATCCTGGAATTTAAGTGTCAAAGAGCTCACTATTCTAAAATCTATGTTTAGAAGTAAAAATTTTGATAGGTGCATAATGATAGTTCAGTTCTATCTAATAGTTCAGTTCAAACTCTTAATAATTTCATTATTTGCAGGCTAGGAATTCAGTTAACATTTGTAACATATTAATTTCTCACACAACTTTCCTTGGGTATATATATTTGTGGAGTGAATTTTCCCTTTTCAATTGAAAGCCCTGATAAAATTGCATATTATTGTAGGTATTCGTATGCAGTTTTGTCAGTTTTGAAAAGGACTTGAACTCCTCTGTGATTTCATTGCATTATTTGAAAAATAACAAGAGCGTGTAGGGAGCGGCCCCTTCGTTTTCCGGTATGGCACAACTGTCTTCTAGAATTTCCTGGGTTTTTTTTTTATTTTTAAGTTGTTTTTTACCTTTTGAAATGGAAGAGAGAAAATTTGAATGGAATTGATCTCAGGAGAATGAGCCCCAGTGACTGGAACCAACCAAGTTGTGTGTAATAAGATGGAGCTGGGAGATGCAACCTCTGTCAAGGAACTCTATAAAAAAATCGTTGTGATTGAATGAAATGGGCCACCGCTCAGAGTTTGTAATTCTGTTTATAAACATCATATTTTTCTTTCAGTATGGGGCAGCTTTGTATGTCTTACAGTTAAAGCTGACCTAGTTTGCTCAAGGAACAATATTTACGGGCTGAAAAAGAAATAGTGGTCTCTCATCCATAGAGAGTAGTAGAATACTATAACATTATCTCCATATGCATGAACATGCCTGATGAATACACTTATGGATGAATATGTAAATGAGATAAGTGGAAAAAAAGGCAAAAGTGTGCATATATGATTCTACCTAGGAATGGGCAATGGATTATATATATACACTTTTACAGTTTTTTGCTTGTATATTAGAATTAGAAATCTTTATAGGCCAAGT
>NW_015389124.1:0-9157 GCF_001527695.2 Protobothrops mucrosquamatus | reverse complement strand
GAACAATTTTTATCAATATGGAGAAGATGGATTGTTTATATTCAAAAGAAGCATGGAGTGGTAGAATATAACTTAGGTTTTTAGATTTTTTTTTTATTTTTGTTTATTCTTTCTATCTTTTTTGTAGATTAAGATATTTTGTGGAGTTAGGGATATTAGTATTTGTTTACTCATATATGAATATTATCCTGGGATTAGGTTTGGGAAGTCCGGGGGGGGGATGGGGGGTTTGTACTTGTTATTGTGTTTATTATGCTTGTGATTGTTTTTTTTTTATGATGGAAAATAATAAAAAAAAAATTGGAAAAAAAAATAATTCCTTTGTAGAACTGTATCAGCAGCTCCTTGGGCAGTCTGAGTTTTCTGAGTTGGCGCAGGAAGAATTTTCTTTGTTATGCTTTTTTGTTGATGTTTTTGGTGTTAGGTGTCCATTTTAAGTCCTCAGATATTTATTGGAGACCCAGAAAAATGGGTCTCATATCTCTCATACGTCATAGAACTAATTTTCTGAGTTTGGTCAACAGTCTAAAACCTAAAATAATGAAGAGGATAATAATTGAAATTCATCGGTGCTTAGTATCCTAATAAACACCTTCAAAGCATACTAAAAAAATATACAGTGCAATGTACAAACATAAAAGCAACCACTGGCTTACATCTTTTCTACCGATTATCTGTCACATTCCTTTCTATAGATGTAATGCTTTTATTTTTATTGCAAATGTAAATATTATCTTAGCTCTTCAGAGCACCTATTTGTTTGCCTGTAGCAGAGGCAAGCAATAGTCTGGCTTAAGTAGTCAAAAGGACAAGCTTTTTTTTTCTACATGAGGATGTGATCATGACACCTCTATGCATAAGCCTAGAATTTCCTGGAATCAATCAATCTCTCTCTCTCTCTCTCTCTCTCTCTCTCTCTCTCTCTCTCTCTCTCTCTCTCTCCCTATGGTTAACACATCTACCTCTGAAAATATCCAGTTGGAAATCTAGGAACTACAAGAAAAGGGTTTAGGTCCATATGTGATTACAATATGCTTATCCCAAACTGATGAGCCTGTTTGCATTGGGTGGAAATACAGAGAACTGCAGTCTTATAGCTAGAATATTTCAAGTTTAGTTGCGTTACAACTTAGTACCAACATTTCAGAGGCCTTTTGTAGCTATCTGGAATTTTGATCAGGTACAGCAAAACCTCTGTCCACCAAGAGAAAGACAGGAGAAAGATCGGGAATTAGATCATCAGGAACAGTTGTGGGAGAGTGCTTGGCGGTTGATAGTGCAATCCTTGAAAACTTGGAAATTCATAGCCTCCATGGAGATCACAGATTTGTCCACGCTGATCTCTGATTTGACACATTAAAGCAGCATATGCTGGACCTTGGTTTTGCCTCAGAGCAGATGTTAAAATCTCTGGATATGGAGAGCTTTATACTCTGACCTTTTCTGTGGTCAGGTTGTTTCCTGGATCAGCTAAAACTGATTCTATCCAAAATCTCCGCTGGAGAAAGGGGTCGATTTAGAATGTTCTTCTCCATGTATCTCATGCATTTGGATGGATTCCAGTGGACACTGGGGGAGTTTTCTATAAAGCCACTGGGAGGGGGGCTTACCTCTCTTATTTGTTTGTTTTCTAGGCAGCATCTATTCTCATTCTCCTCAGTCAACCCCATATTCCATTATAGGTTAGTTGCTGGTTAAAAGATGACTCGGGCTCTTGAAATAATTGTTCCTATGTAGCATCTGTTTGCCAAACCCAGATGTTTTCCTTGGTTTATTGAGGCGGTCTGGAAGGTGAAGTGTTAGAAGCAGTGCCTAGAGCACTAGTGGAGCAAGATGAAAAGTGAATTTGACTGAAGCCACATACAAGCTCAAATATAATAAGGAAGATGTTTCCTTTATTATTGCATCACCATGCTGTTAGTTGGCTGCATCTTGTTTAGGGTGAACAATTTCTTTTGGAGAATAATGTACAGCAGGGGTCCCCAATCCTCAGGCTATGGCCCACCTCCAGGACTTGAGCCATTCGGAACCGGGCCACGGAAGTGGTGGGTGAGTGCATGTACATCCCCAATTGTGTGAACAGTGGGTGAGCATGCATGCTCCATTTGCATGAGTGGCGGGTACACATGCCTGCTGCTCGTGCAAATGGAGCTCTGTGTGGGTGCATGTGGTTGCCAACTGCTCATGCAGAACCATCCCATCTCTTCTCCCCACTGGTCTGCAGAGCCAAAAAGATTGGAGAATTCGATGTACAACCATTCATTTGGTAGCTATGACCATTCTGCACAGTGCAGTGGCCCAAATTCATCAGTGGTGATCACCGGAGCAACATCTTGTCGTATTAGCTGAGTCTCCTTTTGCCCTGTGACTTCCAATAAAATAGTGTTTTCTAGTATGATTCTAGACTTGTAGGCTAGATTTACTCTAAGTGGGGTCAGAGCAGTGTGTAAGGTGAGATCTGGTTGATACGCCTCATTTCAAATGGTGGTGCTTCCTGTGGCCTTAATGAGGCTGTAGTGTGACTCCTTCTCAGGGCAACCTTCTCCATTCCAGAGGTGACCTATCTGATACAAACATCTTGGAACAAATGGTTGATGGTCCCCTACTTCCATAAAATAAGGGGAGGTTCTGGGCTCAGTTTTTTAGTGGTGTTTTATTTTAAATTCTATATAGCCTTGGTGCCGAAGTAATTACAGGAAACTTCCTTCATTCCATCATGACTGTTACATATATCTTTGGCTAAACAACAGGTAGTCCACAAAGTAAAGGGGGACTGAAGCCAGGATGTGGCTTTTCTTGTTAATGACCCTGCTTTGAAACAGTTTTCCCATGGAGATTAGCTCTTCATAAATGATCTTTCAGAAGATTTTAATACAGAGAACTTCCAGAGAGCTTTGGCAGGCTCGTAGGTGATTCCGGCAGGTTGCTGGCCTGTTGACTTCTTTGCTGTTGATTTTTTTTTTACTGAATATATTATTATTGTAAATTTGTTTGTTTGTTTCTGTCTTGTGTTGACTCCTGATATCTGCCTGGATCCTTCTCTGCAGGGATTTTTTTCACAAGATTTTAGAAGTGGTTTGCCATTGCCTTCTTTCTAAGGCTGAGAATGACTGATCATCTAACTCATTTTGTGCCTATGATGGGCTGGAACCAATAGTGTCCCAGTTTCTTGCAGGATGCTACACCAAACTGGTTCTCTTAATATTTTATACCATGGATATTTTAATTGTACTGTTCCGTTGCCACTGAGCATCTAACACAGTTAACAGTGGGACAGAAATCTATTTATTTATTCCACTGGTATTCTATTTTTTATTCAAGTGGTAGAGCACTCTGCATTATGCTCCCTCTTCCTGTTTTTCCCTAGAACATCAATCCTGTGACGTAGCATGGGTCAGTTGGATAGATAAATAAATAAACATTAAATAAATTCTGCTCCACAGGCATTGTATAACATTGTTGCTTCCCGTTTGCATTTTTTTTTCACTTAGGAATGGAATTGTGGTTGAGCTGCATAAAATGATGTAATATTTCTCATCTTTCCTTGGCAGGTCATTATGGAAAGGATATTTATCGAAGTGGAGGTCCAGATTTCCATAATTTCATCTCTTCTGGGTTTGTCACATTAGGAAGAGGACACAACAAGGGTACAGTGGAAACTATTTTTTGTTGAATAGAAAATATATGCTTGAGAACAGTCTCTCACTTGGAAGTTTTGTTATGTATGACATCAGATAACAGTATTAGTGTGGAAAATCATAGGCTTATGCCAGAACATAGTGCTGCAAGTTCAATAAAATGTTAACAGTGGCCTTTTAAATCCTATGGAAGGAGACATGGAATGAGCATCTGGAGAAGGTTCCAGAATGGCAGAAAGACAGGTTGACTGAGTTGCATGAATGGAAACCTTCTGTCTTGCTACCATTTGCCAAAGAAACAGAAAGATACATAAAGTTACTATGGGGTAAAATGGTGATACCATTTCCAAAGTGGGATGCTATTACGAGAATACAAAGCATTTGACTTAAAACTGTATACATAAACATATCTACCCCTTTGGTGTGCTTAAATTACACATAGAGAAAAACATCTGTATTATAATCTAATCTAATAAAAGCACTTCCTTTACCTACTGAAAAAAGTAGGAATTGCACAATAAGAAAAAAGGCTCATAATTTCCATAGGTATGTTATGCAAATATATAAGTTTGCAAACAAGATACTTCCAAGCAATGCAGTTAAGCCTGGGACTGTCCTATACCTTCTTTGGATTTCAGTAGAAAGCAATTTGGTGATCAGTCTGGCTAAAGATCTTGGGAAATTCATTTTGTTGTGCCTAGTTTTATTCCCTCTTGGAATATGTTGCTTCTTGGTGCTCATACATGAATCTTGAGAACCTTCTGTGTTTTATTTGTTCTTTGTTTATTGTATGTTGGAATCTGGACTGCATAAACTTATCTGTAGAGTGAAAATGGATTTGTGGTCCTGCCACATAGTGGCTCACTGAACTGAATCACTTTTGCATCTCCTCTAGATTTTTCTCTCCAAAATTTGTGTGAGATTCTAAAAGAGATGCTCATTATAGATTGTGCCATAAAGTTACCAGTCATATTATTTACAATTTCTATTGAATTTGCATCAGCATATTCAGTATAACAAGAGTGCGTTGTATTTAAATATTTATCCTTCCCACACACATAATATTGTAAGCATTTTATAAAGTGATTTCCTTAAGGGTCATATATTTTTGTCTGTCTACCTAATCTGTGAGAAATGTGTGTGTGTGTGTGTGTGTGTAAGAAAGAGAGAGAGAATGCACACAGACACATATCCTTTATTGTACAAATCTGAAAAAATGTCAATATCCATATCCTACACTGTGTATGTTCTGTGTAACATAATGTATATGCAGTACAATGCTGGATGTGCTGATGTGGTGCTGTAATAGCAAATGATATCTACCATAAACATCTAGGAATCATGATGACCTTCATAACTGATATACAGGAGCATTTTGCTACCCAAACCAGGATGGCTCTGGTGTCTATTTGGGTGAATTTCTAATGAAGTCTATAGCAAGACTTTTTTTATTTATAGGGGGATGGAGTTGTGAACATTTTATTGCTTTCAGATTCTTGAAGAATGAGCCAATTTCCTTGAAAGACTTGAGGGTAGAGAGGGAAAGTCCTAGTAGGACTGGACCACAGATCATTGGATCTGATATATAGATTCCAAGCTAGCTAACCATCAAGTCTTTTGGGGGATCCACCTCACTCTATGGCACACTACTGCATTAAAGGGTGGGCTCAAGCCACCTTGGTGACACAACATTGTTCCTTGCTGACTTACTTGTAGACTGTTGAACATTTATATCATGTATTTGGAGATACAAGTCTATTTCTATAGAAACACTGTATTGTATGTGAAGGCATATTGTTTCATATATCCATTCTTGTTGATGTTTCCATGGATGTTCATCATTTGCAAGTTGTAAAACAAAAACAACCAACTCCCCTTTCTTGCTCTGATTTTTGTTTTGCTGTTTAACCAATGGAAGAAAAGCTTTCTTTATAAATGTCAACTAAAGCAGTGTGAGTTCTGTGGAACTGTCACAGAAAAAAAACATTATATGTGTGTATTGTCTGTGTTTTGTGTGTTCAAATAAAGTTTATTGAGGTGGAGGCATAGCCCGTAGGATTGTGTTGTCCTGTGGTGTAGGATGCAATACAGAAGAAAGCATATAAAATGGGAGGGGAGGTGGGATACAATGTATGGACAAAGAACATCCAAGGAAAAACCTTCTATGATCTTCTCTGAATTACCCTTTTCAAGTGTTTCTAATTGTAATCAAACAAGGAACTTGTTGGCAGGAAATCACGAACTGAGACATTCCAATGGAGTCTAAAAAAACAGAAACAAATTCAGAAGCATCTTTTCTTTTGCCCCATGTATTTTGGTTTGTTTATAACAGACTTGCCAGATATTATCTACATTTTTACCACAATCAATCAGCTTAAGGGGACTTTTGTTTTAAAGATGCATGCCTAGTAGGGGGGGAAGACAGATTTTTAAAAAAAAAAATGTTGAGAGATAATGGCCACAAGCAATATATGGAAGTAATGAACAAATTTTTGCTATTGAGCTTTATTCAGTATTTCATATTTTACTATTTCATTGCTGTGGGAGCCTTTCTGGAATTGATTTCCCTTCCCGACTTCAACCCTGGCTGAATTGTTTTAGAGTAATAGAATTAATTGTAGTTATTATTTCCAAAGTTTGTATTAGAAAGTTGAATGTGTGAGTAAAAAAGATTGGCTCATCTTTTTAAAAAAAGAAAAATTCCTCCCAAGGCTGAATGTCCCAAAGATGCTTTTTCAAGGGGCAACTGGACTTCCTTGTTTTTCTCTGAAGACGTTTCACTTCTCATCCAAGAAGCTTCTTCAGCTCTGACTGGATGGTGGGGAATGGAAAGATTTATATTCCTTGCAGACAACTGGCCATTCTTTTAGACAACCATTGGGGGCACTTGGAGGTTTGTCTATGTCCTCAGGGTCACCTGAATAGTGCAAATAGTGTTGTGGAGCTATGCTTTCTGAAGGTTCCATACCCATTTGTACATGATTAGATAGATAGATAGATAGATAGATAGATAGATAGATAGATAGATAGATAGATAGATAGATAGATAGATAGATAGGCAGGCAGGCAGGCAGGCAGGCAGGCAGGCAGGCAGGCAGGCAGGCAGGCAGGCAGGCAGGCAGACACGCAGACACACAGACACACAGAGAGAAAGAGAGTTGATACATATATACATACATGTAGGAATCATAACATTTGAGCCACAAAATTTGCCATTACTGTCTTTAAAGTAAAAAATACATATTGGCCCCTGGTATATGCAACAATTTAATTATAGCTGATATGCCCCTTTAGGCATAATCCTTACATTTCTTACTTTTAGGCCAGATTCAGACCCAAAACAAATCATAATTTTTCATTGTGGACAAGGTGTTGTGCTTGTCTTCTTATGTCTTCTTCTTATTCTTCTCTTCTGCATGCTAATTGGAACTTTCCATTTTCAGTAGAAAGGGAAGGAAATGCGTATATACCTCTTCAAATGGTAGGGGATCATTGTGTTCTATTATCTCTGGTTGGCGTTTCAACCTTTGCTATATGCTTGTGACTGAATTTAAAAAAAGTACAAATAACTCAGGGTGGTTGATACAGGTTAAACATATAATTACCCATACAGTTTAAGAACATTTGAGCCATGACCACTGTCCTAAAAGATTAAAGGCAGCAATGTATAATATTGGAATAGTACCATTTCAATTAATTGCAAAACTAAAAAAGTAAGTTTGCCTTCTGCACACTAAGCTAAAGACAAGCTACTAGCTATATATTTTGTTCAGTCTTATGTCCAATAACCTCTCACTTTTGTAGGCCAAGGTCAAGAGCAAAAAACCCCATATTGATTGGACTGCTTTTACACAGTTTCAGGCTCTCCTCTAAGTCACTACAATGCAGCTCAAAAGATTTTCAACCTCTTCTTTTGAAGCCAGAGATGAGGGTTGGATAGAAGAGTAAACTCGATTTCTGATACAATTTGATCTAATGACAAAAATCAGCTTCTATATATTCTCAGGCTCTTTCTCTCTGTTGTATGATGCAAAGTTTTAAACTCTGTTTGTTTCTTACACTTTTATACAGTAATAGACTAAGAACCGCCATTTTCTCAGACTTTTATAATCATCTCCAAATGGTTTACAAAATGGCCCAATTCCCAGCTTCCCACTTTTCTCCTAGATACCTGGTTGTTGAAAAACCTGGATTGGTAGCTCATGAAATATGCAGGTTTTGTGCATAAATATATTTCTAAACAGTAACATGGCCTGGTATGATAATAACTTGCTATTTGAAGAATCTCTTTTCTGGTTTCTCTGCCATCAAAATAAAGCATGGATACAAATGTTTAGGCTCCAAATCATTGGTCAATCATTGCATCTTTATATGATCTCTATATATCTCTATCTTGTTCATGGTCAATATACTGATTGTTGACATAAAGAGTTCTTTGGTTTCACATATTTAAATGGTCATAACTTTGTTTTGTTTGTTCATTTGCCTTTGGGAATATCTTGGTTTTTGAAGATTTATTCCATAAAAATGATGCAAATACTCAATAGATAGTCATTTCCTTGTGCTTCAGATGTGTATAATCTTTTAATTGCTTTAATTTGCTTCAGTGGTTTTTGTTGCTACTGTTTAAGCTATTTATTTATTTATTTGTATCTTTTGTGTTGTTTTATTATTTTTAACTGTGAGGAGAATGCAGAGTCATGGGGGCCCATGCAAGATGGGTGGATATATAGATTGAGCAAATCAGTAAATATTGTAAACAAACAAACAAATCTTTATTTCAAACAACTTTTTATGATCAAAAGAAATCTTAAACCACATACCAGAAACTCTATTATGTGACTGAAAATCAAATAAGATGTTTCTCACATTTCATATATCTTTTGCTTAGGAAACAGGTTAGTGTAAGCTATGCTAGGACCATAGAATTTCTAGATACTATACATAAGTTGTGAACAAGAGAGGAAAAACAGGAGGAAATATGAGAAGAGTACATTTGCAGGCTGAGTATTTTTCACTCTTTGTGTTTGTGTGTACATAATGTCTTTGAAATTCTTTTTGAGTTTTCAGCAGAGAGGCTAGATGACGAACGTAATGATGTGGCTCTTATGTTGTTTCTCTAGCACTATTTGTTCCAGCAAAACAGAAAGAAACATGCATGATGAAATGTAAGTGTGGAGTTACATTAGATATTGCATTTAATTTTAAATTATTTGTATATTCTCATGCTTATGTTGGATACACATATTCTTCTATGTTCAGCATACAGAGATTAATTTACTGAATTATTGGCCAGAGCCTTAGGTAGCAGCCAAAGTAGAATTTTGATGAGTGAACAAATTCCTGAAAGCTGCAAGCTGCTGTACCTTTCATAGTCTTGTTTTCCTTTTATGTCACTGAGTGCTCTCCATGGTCCTGCTGCTTCCTTATCCTCAGTCTTTAAATAACGCTGCAAATTATCTTCTAGGTTCAGTGCTAGCATCTTTTCCATTGCATCTCTGAAATAAAATATATCTTCT
>NW_015389123.1:80137-97141 GCF_001527695.2 Protobothrops mucrosquamatus | reverse complement strand
CCTGCAGCCACAAGAAGAACCTAGCAACATATAATGCTGCTGATTAAAGGTTTAATCGCTACTTGTTTGCTCTTCAGATCATTTCATCCGTGCCATGAATTTATAGCATATCAGGTTTGCAGATATTTTAGCCACTTTGAACTCAAATATGTTCTGAAATAATTTAAATCCCTAAGATCTAAGTGCTTCAGATTTTTTTGTTTTCTTTTTTGAAAAATTTTGTTTTATGGTGCTATTAACCTACATTTTGAAGAATGGGTATGTAATGTCAAACGCTAATCTGAAAAGCTTTTATAATTGCATTTTCTGTAATGTTTTCAATCCAAAACAAAAACAAAAAAGTATATAACTAATCATTTCTAGGAACGTCAAATGTTTCATGAAGACTACAGTGAACATTTATCTCAGCCTGTCACCTCATTGGGGAAAAAAACTATTCAAATACGTACACAAACAAATTGATATGTTAGGTCAAGTATAATTATTTACAAGCAGAAAAAAATTATGTAGAGTAAGGTTTTATTGTAGAGAGTTCACAGAGAAGAAAGGAAATGCCATTAGAATAAGGTAAAGTTGTTTAAATTGACCTCTCCTCCTATATATGACAATGCTGATTTTTATTTTGCAACAGAACTGAAATAATTTTTCATTGCTTTCTTCTTAGATTTTTTTTTCTTTAACTTTCCAGTCCAATCTGCAAGCATTTTCTTGTTGAACCCCAATGAAGTACTAATCAGACCTTTTTCTATTTAAGGGTTCAATATCAATCTGTATGTTGCACTCATTCCTGAGTATAAGTACATAAGGGATAAGTAATGTTTTTAAAAGAATCCCTCAATACAATCATTCACTCTTTACTTAGCAGAGGGGTGTCAAACTCGCAACGTCACGTGACGTGTCGCGACGTATCGTGACTTTTTTTCCATTGCCGGCAATGGGTGGGCACGGTTTTGGCATGACGCATCCGGCCCGCGGGCCGGCAGTTTGACACCCCTGATTTAGCAGCTCATTCAGATTGAGACAGGTAGTCACCATCACAAACTACTTTTGAAACTTTAGATTATTTCTAGGACTGTTTATTACTTTGGAACAATGATATAGCAACTTCACTATATGCCCTTTATAGAAACTAACCTACAGTGACTAATATGTAGAATTCCTGCCAACTTTTATAGCCCTCATCCATCCTCACACTTAACAAATGCATCTTTAACTATAATATTTTTATCTATAAAATGGCTACCATCAACCGCTTTCTACTTAGCAATTAGGTCAGGCTTTTCAGTCATGGGCCACATTT
Source organism: Protobothrops mucrosquamatus (assembly GCF_001527695.2). Taxonomy (NCBI): domain Eukaryota; kingdom Metazoa; phylum Chordata; class Lepidosauria; order Squamata; family Viperidae; genus Protobothrops; species Protobothrops mucrosquamatus. The sequence continues at coordinate 95,841 of NW_015389123.1, read as the reverse complement.
AATTTTGGAGAAGGTAAAAAAATGTAGTGGGGTTAGAGCAATGCTACTTAGCACATGCATGAAATAGACCTGAGTTTTTTCCCCCATTTTTTCTGGGTTGTGGAGGATGGAGGATCCCTTGCTTTTTCATTATGAATCTATGTTAATATTCAACCTGCCATTAAGGGTGAAAGGCCAAGAGAAATAGTGGGAAATTATTCTGCTAATTTTAGGCAGTTCTCTTTCTCTAAAATTCAGGATTGTTTCAGAAGCCTTTGAGTGTCCATTTTTGCTTTATAAAGCCTTGATGATTTGGTTCCTCTAACATAAGAATTCAGTTGATGTTTCATCACTTCTTCTGTCATTTATTATAAAATGGTCTCACCCTCTTTTTTTCCAAGAGATTGGGCAAAATGATGAAACATAATATTGTACTTATTTTAAATACATTTAAATAAACCACTGAAAAGGTAAGTAGCTTACGGGGGGGGGGGGGGGAACCAGGATTGAAATCATTTTTGCCAACTCTCAAACCAGCAATATTCTACATGCTAGGCAAGTGCTATTACAGAACTCCTATTAGAGATAGCTGTAGATTTAAGAACATTAAATGCCAACAAGGCATAGGAGAGATTTTTTTTTATTTTAAAACTGGTTGTTGTGCCTCCCTGTGTGTGTATTTTGATGCATTTTAACTCTGTGTGTGTGTGTGTGTGTGTGTGTGTGTGTGTGTGTGTGTGTGTTAATACAATGTAGTGTAATGATGAAGATGTAGGATTCAGATAGTGAAACCCAGACTTAAGTTCACTCTCACTCATAAAACTTCATTGGATGATTTTAGACTGGTCATGATCACTCACACAAATACACACACACACTTTTCAGGAAGACCCATCACAGGAAGGAAAAAGATTGTTAATTTCCTTCTGGGAAATAAATGTGAGGGGGCATGGCAACAGAGAAATTGCCCAGTGAAAGGATGTAGTAGCCTGCAGTCTGGACTGAATTTTTTTGCAAAATATCTCAGTCCAGAAAGGATTTTTTTAAAGCCAATTTAGAACTGAGCTGGCATGAGCACAAGATGGGGCAATTTAAGGAAGCTGTATGGCTAGGCCTTAATGAATAAAATTCAGTATTTATCAAAATAATTATGTTAAGGAGAGAATAAAGTATTGCTTTTCAAATAACTGGTTAAAAATACTTAAATATCCTTGATCTTGCTTTTCTTTTTTGATATTTAGCTGAACCTTCCTTGGCTACTAAACACTCTATAATTTTTCCTCAGAACAGTTTTTCCCAAATTCTATCCAGTTCCCCTAATAAGAAACAGATCTTTTACTGCCATTTTCACTGCTTCCAGTTCTTTGTGTAGGTTATGTATAACTTTTTTCAGGCTTCTGTGGGAGCCTGTCATAAAATAAATAAGTATGTCACAGGAGCATATTTCTAAAATCTAAAAAAAGTTTGTGTTAGAAAATTCTATTTTATTCTGTAGAAATGGCAGGAGAGGATTATTATAAAACCATACTGTTGTCCCCAATTTAGGTTTGAGCCTGGTGCCAAAGCCAATGAAAACACCAGACAGAAAGTGCAGGTTTTGTTTCCTTTTATTGAAGCGCTTCAGCAAAAGGGGTCCCAGGCAGCAAAATGCCAGAACCCAGAACAAAGGATTAATAGAGCTTTATACAATTTCACTAATGCAGAAGGTGGGACAAGGCAGGATATATAAGAAATGTCATCTAATAGACATTTTGGTAATGAACTAACCAGTGCTTTTTTTCTAAAAAAAAAAAAAAAAAGGCGCTGGAACTCACACACGTCATACAACCCGCCTTGCCTACCCTACAAGGTTCCATCCAAAAAAGGTGTCGGAACTCCGTTCTGGGCATTCTATGAGAAAAAAAGCCCTGGATTTAACAATTTATTCTATTGGTCTCTAGCCATCCCTATTCCTAAGCCTTGGCTAATGAATCCTCCAGGAGTTATTTAATACACATTCTATTTGCTCCCAGGCCTTTTCTATTCCTAACTTCTAGCTGAGCTATGCAGAATGTCTAGCTCAGTGATGGCGAACCTTTTAGAGACTGAGTGCCCAAACTGCAACCCAAAACCAACTTATGCATCGTCGAGTGCCGGGTGGGTGTGGCCCATTGGCTGGGTGTTGCCAATTGGGTGGGTGTGGCCAATTGGGTGGGCGTGGCTGTAGTGGTAATGGCAGACTGGGTGGGACTAAAAAGTTCAATCAATCAGTTCCAACTTTGCAAGATCTTTTTTTTCCCCGCAAGAAGTTGAAATTGACTGATTGAGCCTCTTTTTTTTTGCACATAGTGGCAGAGGCTTACAGCGAAAAGGTTTTATAAAACCTAGCTGAAGGCCTAGGACTGGGATGACGGCGCGCGTGCCCACAGAGAAGGCTCTGAGTGCTGCCTCTGGCACCCGTGCCATAGGTTCACCACCACTGGTCTAGCTCTTTGTTGCTGTTATCACTCCTCTAATCACCTAGAATTGCTACAAGTGTTACATGTGCATATCCTCCGTGAATAAACATTTTTTGTTCTTGACACACAGACTCCACAAGAACAGGCATCCTGGGTTTTTTTCAAGTGCATGCCATAGCCTTGCTTTATTTTACCAGATAGCCCATCAGTATAGATTGGTAGCAGGGAATGGTTACTTAGCCATGCACATCAAATAAAGTATACAGTGTACAGTCACCATGAGCTTTGGTGCTTCACGGTTTCAACTGTTTTTTAACTGTCACCGGAAACTCTCCTCAGAACATAAAGAAACCATAGATTATAACCATAGATGCAAACTAAACACTGTCAGCAACTGGTTGAATAATTCTGTAGTTGTAGTTGCAATATAAAATACATTTCAACATGTATTCCAACACCCCCACTCAACAACTACTCCTTATAATAGTCCCATTTCTGTTCTTACTTCTGTTTCCTGATTCTTATGATTCTTCCTGTCCTTTTTCTTTCTCTTCTTTCACTGTCCTGGTGCTGCGGCTTTGGCCTTGGCTCTTGAAAGGGCTGGCACTGGAGCTGCTGAGGCTCTGGCTCTGGCTCTGGCTCTGGCTCTGGCTCTGGCTCTGGCTCTGGCTCTGGCTCTGGCTCTGGCTCTGGCTCTGGCTGGGCTGGGCCAGTCCACAGCTGCATCATTAGCCACTTTAAACCCCTCCAATCCATACATGAAGCAAACTGACACCCAGCATAAATATGTGGCACGACCACGAACACGAAGCCAAACAACAGCAATGAAGCTCACCATCTCAAATCCCCCTGCAACTCAGACTAACCTGAGCACAACAAAGCCCCCACCCAAACAGAACACTCCCCCAGCCAATCAGAGCACAGCCAACCCCCCTTCCAATCAGAGCACAGCCAAGCTCCTTAACCAATCAGAACACGCCTCCACCCAATCAGAACACAGCCAAGCTCCCACCCAATCAGTTCAAACCCCACTGGCAGTTAAAAGGAAGAAACAGCTGCGATCACACATTACTCCTAGAAGCACGAAGCTGAAGACACCAGCCTGAAGATGACGAATGGGACTTCGTCGAAACGTCGCCAAGACACTTCCAATTTTACTTGGGAGAAAACCCAAATAACCAAAGACCTACATATATATATATATATCCTGCCTCATGCTCAAGACTTTAGGCATAATACACACACACACAAACATATGTGTGTGTGTGTGTGTGTGTGTTGAGTGTTTCTTTCTCCCTTTAACTCTTTGTTAGCAATCCAAAAAATTTAGCGCATATACTGTATATATATTTCTTACCAGCAAAGCCAAATGTCTGCCTCACTCTGAAGTTACTGAAATTTTTTTTACAATTCATGAAGAGTTACGTGACAAGAGCTACATGGCAAGCAATACCACAGGTTTGTCTCTTCCTAGCTTTAGACACTGATAGGATTCAATCATTGCACTAAGCCATAATGTGATTTGTTTGGTTTTGGTATAGTGTAAATCCAACCACTAAAATATGTAAATATTATTTATGACTCAACATAATATGTAAACTCAATCAGCTTAGCTTGGCCTATTAACCATGACAAAACAAACCTTAGCTTAGTGTGAGGTATGACTCCAATAATACTGATGGGGAAAGCTTTATATTCTAGCTGCTGCCAGCTGTTAAAGATTCACCTAACCACATATCGTTGAAACATTGCTAAAGTTCAGGAAAAATGGTTTTTCATTAAACTAAATGTGTTACAAATTAAAGCATAGGGTGAAAAAATTGAACTACTATTTATTTACCTAATCTTGCTAGGAAAAAGAAATGTCTGCAGAAATGTGAGAGAGAAGTAGGACTGCAACAGCTCAACAAGTATATGCAGTTGGTTATATAAACAAGCCCCAAATTCATGTGAAATAGTTGCACAATCGATCACATGTATGTGGCATATACATTCTGCACATTCAGTTTCTTCAGTGGAATGAAATTCAGCTCTATGCATGGTAAACTTCCATTAGTTGCATAAATGGCATGTTTGAAATGTTCTATTTCTTCTTTCATTGATGTAAAAGAGAGCTCAGCTGTATGTTTACGTTTGCCCTCCACTTTATCTGTTTCTACCACTCCCGTTTCCTGCCTGATGTACAGAAAAAGAGAAGTAAAATGAGCAGAAGGCACAATTTCACACCAAAATCTTCCCCTGTTATTCCATGGTTTCTGGGGGAAAAAAACACCCAACCCTTTCTTTGGGTTTTGTTTTAGGATGGGATCTTGATTCTGAAAAGTCTGGAAGGAATCACCCTTGCCATCCATGTGCATGCCCTTAGTTGAAAGCTGCTGTAATATGGCACAGCTTAGCAGAATCAGTGAGTCCATACATTTTAAGAATTGTGGTGTGAAGGTGTCCCTGTATTAAAGGATACTCTTAGAAATAAATGTGCAACCTGAAGAACAGCCATGAAGCTGCAACAAGCAAAGTGGTAGTATTCATATTTCATAGCTCTGGGCAGGCACATTGCTTGAGCAGGAGATTGGACTACAAAACCTCCAAGGTCCCTTCCAACTCTGTTATTGCTTCTCTATGTGCTATTCCCAGCTGATAGTGTTGAATGTTGTTCAATATAGTCTTCATGCAATGTATCCTTTATTTCCTGTGCTATTTAATATTTGTATGCTTCTGCTTTAATGTTTTTGTTTTGTTTTATATTTTTATTGATTTTTAACAAATTAAAAATAAAGATAATAAAGAAAGATAGTAAATAATGAAAAAAGAAAAAAGAAGTAGGAAAGGAAAAGAATTTTTTTTAAAGAAGTGGCTTCTGGTTTTCTTGACAATGGATATACATACATTTATATTTTGTTTATAGTTTATAATTTATTGTTTATAATTTTTTTCTTTCTATAAACTATTCTTTCTAATCTTTAAACCCATAACTTACAAGTTCATTTGTCTCTTTTTTCACTGAAAAAAATCCGTAAGTCATTTTCAATCACTAATAAATATAGTTGTTGATCTTTCTCTAATCATGTGAATTTTGTTATCTCTGCTAGTTCTGTTATTAACCATTCCCCCATTTTGTGGGTATTCAAATTGTTAAAGGCCTTTTCCACATGAAGAAAAATCAGTACTGCTTGTTTTACATTAAATTGTTCCAGGCAGGGCTTTTTTTCTCATAGAACGCCCAGAATGGAGTTCCGGCACCTTTTTTGGATGGAACCTTGTAGGGTAGGCAAGGTGGGTTGTAGGACGTGTGTGAGTTCTGGCACCTTTTTTTTTTTTTTTTTTTAGAAAAAAAGCACTGGTTCCAGGTATTTCAAAATATCTAATGTTTCCAATATTATTGCATCAGCTGACTTTTAGGTAAAAACTCACATAAATAAAGTCCTGTAAATCCATTTTCTTTCTTTCAGCTAAAATCATCATAAATAATTTATAAACCTTTTGGCAATAATTTTTTGAGGTGGTCAAAACTTGACCTTCTGTAGGTATTAATGATATATCAGCCTCTGTTCAATTGTCTGGTATCTTTCCAATTTCTAAAATAAAGTCCATCCACTTGTTGCAACAATTGTAGTTCATAGCAAAGTTTTTATAATAAGGGGCCAGTTAGGTGCTTTTCCTATGTTAACCATTTTTTCTAGCTTCACAAACTTTCCTTATTTTATTTTTTTATTTTTTGCAATTTGTTTTAAAGAAACTTTAATTAATCCACCCAGATAATGTTTCTAATGGGAGATTATAATGAATCCTAAAATTATTGCTTGGCAATACTTATATTTAACATCAATTTTCATAGTGACCCCAAATCCACAGGTTATCTCATAAATGGGAAGGAAATAACAGGAGATATAGTATAAGAAGCTATGAATGAGCGCAAAAATAACAAATTAACCTATCCATAGTAACTAGTTGTTGAGCACTTTAGCCCATGGGATCCTAAAAACTACCAGGATATGTATAGTGTTATAAAATAGGTTTTCATAATTTTTTCTTTAAAAAATCCTGAAAATGTTAGCTGTTGCCTCTGATATCTTCCCTAATTTGAGTTGCTCTTAGCTCCTTTAAAATTAACTCTGTTCACTTAGCAGAACTTGGGAAGCATCAAGGCAGGGAGTCTGAGTTGAACAGCATGTGCAATGCCCAGATAGGAGTTCTTGCTTTCTTGTCACATAAATGTCATTTTGTTCCTGTCATCCTCCTCTTTATAAGGTTAATAGAGACTTGTGTCATGCTAATGTATATGAGCNATAGCAAATGCATGATTTAATTGGATCAGTTTTCCGTGTACTGTTGAATTAGCCTTTGTGCAGGGTTCTTTACAATTTTCTTTATTGCTTGCTGTTTCATAAAATTAGTTGTCTGTGGATAAATAGCAGTATTACGTATTAATATCTGTTCCAATGAAACACCAGAAAATGAAAAACTGAATTGTTTAGTTTAAAAATACGTTACACCATAATAAGAAAAACATAAAAATACTTAATATGAAATATTAATGAGGGTCAGAATGACTAGAAGAACAATTAAGAGGCTGTGACAAATTTGCCAGGAACATCTGTTGTTACAGGAATTAGCCTAAAAAACGCCAAGAGATAGCTGGAGAAGATGATTCATTATATTTACCAACGTCTCTCACACCAAAGAAAGACAACTAGGGTATAAGTGAGATTATTGAAGCATTTTTCAGAGACAAGCTGCTGATTTTGAAAGAGAGGCAAAAAAAGCCAAGTGAACTTCAATCTCATTAAGGGAGTTTCTGACTGTATGAAGAAAATTTATGTGGAGCAATGGATCTGAGGTCTGCTGGAATAATTTAAGACTTCATCCACATTAATAAAAACATACGAACACACTACATCTCATGCAGCAAGCTAGTCTTCTAAATGTGAATTCTTGGCTTCTGGTTCCAGATCGCGGCTCTGGCGGACGTGTGAAGGGAGCGCTCTCTCTGCCGACCGGTTTCTCTTTGTCGGGCGACCCTGAAAAGGGTTGTAAGTCACCCTGGAGGGGCGACGACCATGAGGAGGACCCTTGATAGATCGCAGAAGGGCAGTAGCCCTTCTGTTTGATCCGAGGCAGCTCCTTTGGACCATCGGAGAAAAGATCGGCCATTAATATGGCCGATCACCAAGCCGTGCCAACCGAAAGCCAAAATCACCACCAAGTACAACGAAAGCACCGCGGAGGAATTGGGTGAGACCTTACCTTACCTTTCTTGTATCCCAACTACCTTCCTCTAAAAGCCTCCTGAAATTTCTTCCCTGCTTTTAACATAGCAACATCTGCCTATCCTGGGAAACTAAAGCTTTGAAAAGAAAAGAAAAGAAAAGAACAACTAATCTAAACAACTAAATAACTGGACTTGTACTTTTTGGATATTTGGGTCCCAAAAAGTTCCTATTGTTACAGGGACCAATTACCTTATCTATTTGTTAAGTCGGGAAAAAAAAGAAAAGAAATTTCAATTGGATAAAAGCCTAACTGGTGTCTGGAAAAAGATTTTATATGCTATCGGGGACATCTTGTGGTGAAGCTTGGTACAGCAAGTGAATTTCTTTGACTGTGAGGCCTGCTTACTCCCTAGATTTGTCCTTCATACTATCAAAAAGAGATAAGAATTTGAAACAGCTGGGTGGTGAAAACAACTTCTAGGAATAGTTGAGGTGGACATTTGCTGACTTTTATTAAACTAAAGGACTATCTCTAATCACCATAAAAATGGAGGAATTCTACCCACAACTTAACTATAAACTCATACTTGAAAAAATCCGTGAAGCCACTGAGCTAATAAATTCTAGAGTGAAAGACAAAGATGTCACCTTAAAATTACAAATTGAAGCCCAGATTCCAACTGATGAACTTACAGTCCAAAAAACAACAGAAGAGGGACAAATTAATATCAAAGAGGATTCTACACAACAAGTACAATTTACTGAGAACTTGGATATTCAAACCTTGATTTCAATTAAAGAACCTGCAACTCAAAAAGCAACAGAAACTGAAGAAAGCAACACTGAGATGGAGGATGCTAAAAATCAACAAACACAACATATTGAGAACCTAGATAATCTAGAGAATCAAACAACAACTACAACATTGGACATGACCTTTTATTTTAGCCAGATAAACTGGAAGAAGAAGAAGACCAGACTGAACTGACAACAAATATTTTAAATCAAATATGGAGATTTGAACTATTAGGGCAACAATCTAATGATCACAAAGGGGCCAGTTCCTTTGAAAAATGGATAACTGGATGCTCTCCCTTGATTCAAATAACATGTGTAAGAATGAAGGGAGATTCATCTGAGGATTTAAAGGCACTGGTATGGAAGCCTGTTTGGCACAAAAAGATTGGATTGTAAATGGCCCAAATTCAATTCTGCAGCCCCTGGGGCCTGTAAGATCTCATGTCTGAAATCTGACAACAAATTATCAGTCCTCTGCAGCATGATTTTTCTTAAACCGGAGCCAAGCTAAATTCCATTTTAATTGGAACTATTTTTTTAACAGAGCTAAAGAGTGTTATAATCTTCTGGTGGGCTTAGAATTTTGAACAATACACAGATACACATTTCAAACATGAAAGAATGAGAGCTTACAACTTCAGACTCATCTCATGTGACAAAGTCACCATATGATTACCATCCTCATGTTGCCCTCAGAATTCAAATGTTACAGTCATACTGGCACACAAAGGTTGCCACTGCTCTACAATTCATTTCCCCTATTTCCTTTGAAAGCTGTAAGTATTCTAGTATTCTGCTTTTGTCTCAAAATAAGGACAATCCCCTCAAATGATCTGACACAATTCTACTACAATGGCTTATAAGCAGTGCCAACAATCATAAATAAAAGCACACTGAAATATTATGCTAAAAATAATACTTTGCAAGGAAAATAATTTTCGAGCTCTTTCCCAAAGGGCAATTGGTGGTAATGATCCTGTGAGGAGAGGAAAGACAAGGCAGTTGAGCAGGCTTTCAAGATGAGCTTTAGTGCTCTCCCACTTTTGTGCCAATCCAAAGTCAGTTCATTCCCCTATCTTTTCTTCTGTACAGTGTCTTCCAAAAAAATCTTGCAATGACTGGCATTCCTCCACCATCATAAAAACTGAGTTCAGCCAACTTAGGAAAAGTTCCCATTGCTAGCCTTCTTGACAAATGATACTTGGGAAGTTGCATGGTTTTTTCTTCTTTCCTATCGCAGTGTACTTCCTTTCAGTGTGTGCATCTAGTCAGAAGATGACTGTCATTTAAAGACTCTCATTTAAATGTATTTGGTCCGCTTGCCTTTGAGGTAAATAATCAGTGGTGCTGCTGTCACAAATAATACATAGTGTGTACTGTACATGTTTTATTTCAAGCTCTAGTAAGTCTCATTTGCTATATTGATGGATATTAAATCAATTCATGTCTCTTAGCCACATCATGCCTAATTCTGACACCTGTTGCATGAATTGTTTAGTACCAATCCAGAAATTAATCTGTTATTAATCATCACCCCGGAATAGAAAATGCAAAGCCCTCGCTGCACTGATAGTAATAAGAGAGAAAAAAATATTCTCTTTACCAGAGAGAGATCTTGTTCCATCTCTCACAAATGTTTTTTTAAATCTCCTTTCATATGCAAATAGCCCATTTGTTTTATAGTCACAGTAAAACAGTTGGGCAGCATTTGTCACAAAGAGATCTTTTAATCACTGGAGGCAGCTTTTCCATTGTACTAAACAGGTGTTTTCTAATAGTGTGCCCATTGCATCCCACTGCATGGTGGAAATGCTATCATGAAGTAGATGTGTCTGTCTCCTGCTTAGGATTAGTGGTTTTTATGATGAGTTATGAATAGCATGGTTGCTGCAGATGAACAGAGATTCTGGAGTTCATTTGAACAACTCTAACTGATGTGATAGCTTTTGGCTCTGATTTTCTTTCGAGAAGAATAGGAAACATGAAAGCCTTTTTTGTTCCACACACATAACCTTGGGGTTCAATCAATCTGAAAGTTAGGGTTAGGTCTCCATGAACTCAGAGAGCAAAATAGACACCATCAACGGATTCCTAGCACATCGCTATGATTAGGAGGGTGGAGACTTTTCCAGTCCACCCTCTATATGTTTCCTGGTAAAATATGTGAGAAAATCCCATTGGGGGGGAAAGCAACTTAGGGTTAGGGTTCGGTCTTCATGAACTCAGAGAGCAAAATGGACATCGTCAACAGATTCCTAGCACAGGACTGGGATTAGAGGAGTGGAGACTTTTTGGGCATGCCCTAAATTTCTAAGTAAAATCTATGGGAAATCCACTTAGGGTTAGGGTTAGGTCTCCATGAACTCAAAGAGCAAAATGGATGTTACCAATGGATTCCTAAGGCATTGGTGTGATTTGGAGGGTGGAAACTTTTCTAGCCTGCCCTCTCTATGTTTCCAGGTAAAATACATAAGACAATCCCATTGGCAGAAAACCCCCCTTAGGGTTAGGGTTAAATGGATGTCACCAATAGATTCTGAGCACATTGGTATGGTAAGGGGGCCACTGACTTTTCCAGCCCACTCTATATCTTTTCTGTTTAAATACATGTGAAAATCACATTACTGGGAAAACCCACTTAGGGTTAGGGTTATGTCTCCATGAACTTAGAGAGCAAATGGATGTCGCCAACAGTTTATTAGCGTTGGTATAATTAGGAAGGCAGAGACTTTTCCAGCCTGCCCTCTATATCTATCCTGGTAAAGTACATGAGAAAATTCCATTGGGACAAAAACTCACTTGGGTTAAGATTTTGTCTTCACAAGTTCATATTTATCACCAATGGATTCCTTCCACATCCGTTGTTTTAGTATAGTGGAGACTTTTCCAGCCTGTCCTCTATACATTTCTTGGGAAAATACATAGGAAAATTCCATGAGGGAGGAGGAAATCGGGTTATGGTTATGTCTCCATGAACTCAGTAAGCAAAATGGATATCCCAACAAATTCTGAGTCCATTGGTATGGTTAGGAGGGCATCAACTTTTCAAGCCTGCCCTATCTACCTTTCCTGTTAACCTTTATGGGGAAAATCCATTGGAGGGAAAATGCTCTTAGTGTTAGGTTAATTCTCTGTAAACTCAGAGGGCAAAATTTACATTGCCAATGGATTCCTATCACTTCAGTATGCTTTAGGAGTGTAGAAACTCTTCAGGCCCATCCTATCTACATTTCCTGGTAAAATCCATAGGTAAAACCCATTGGAGAGCAAATTCACTTAGAAATAAGTTAGCTCTCCGTGAACTCAGAGAACAAAATGGATGTCGCCAATGGATTCCGAGTGCATCAATATAACTAGGAGGGCAGTATCCACGTACCTGAAGGATCATTCTCAGGAAAAAATTATCTCAATGTGGAGAAGATGGATAGATTATATTCAGAGAAAGTATGAATTGAAAAATTACTATGTAGCTTTTGATTAACAAAAGATGTTTTTTAAAAAAAAATTGTATGTATTTTAATGTTATTTTAGAGTCATAGCAAGTTTATACTAGTGTGTAGTAATATGGAGTAATTGTGAATAGATTTGGATTATTTTGTGTTTATTTCCTAGATTAGCTTTGGGAAGTCCTGGGGGGGGGGGAAAGGGTAGGTTTGTATTATAGATTTATATGTAGGATGTTTTTAAGGAGGTGCCCGGTGATACCCCAACTGCACAGGACGGGATGGTTGAGGGTGGAAGGGAAGTAGGAAAGAGGGAGGAAGGAGGAGTGGTGGTAGAATGAGAGGAGGAAGGAGTGGTAAGTGGAAGAGGGTGGTGCGGGAGGGGTACACCGGACACATCTGTGAATGTTTTGTTTAGCTTTATTCTCTTTGGTTGATATTGTGATAAAAGATTTATGTTTGTGTTTTTTAAATGAAAAATAATAAAAAATTTAAAATAAATATATATATATATATAACTAGGAGGGCAGAGACGTTTTCATCCTCAGTCTACATTTTTCCTGGCAAAATAGATGGACAAATTGTTTTGAAGTTCAGGAGAAGGTTGATGTTTTTTCAAGGTCTGTGATACAGCTGCAGAGGATGGTAGATATAGGCAGAGTTGAAGCATCTTCAAACTAAACTACCAGGTAGAGTAGAACTGTTAAATTAATTAACAGTTTAATTAAGTTAATATTTAATTAAATGTTAAACAGTGAATCAGAGGCCTTATGTTTGGTTTGACAATGCTGTCATTGCATATTGTTTTAACTTAAAGCTTTGTTAGAAAAATTATATATACAGTGAATGCTGAAACAGCATATGTGGGAAGATCAAAATATGGATTGTATGTTTATTAATTACATTTTAATCCAAATTTGCTCCTGTGAGGAAATGAATGGTTTAAATCCATGAACTCCATGGCTGAGTAAGGATTTAATCTGAGACCCATGAGGAGTCTGTCTGGTTGAATTTTGTATTATCATTTAATACATAGTGTGCTAAAATAATTCATAACATTTTATGGATACTATTCATGAATCACTAAACTATCTTTTCTTTAAGACATACACACAGATTTTAATGATATCCCTTGTCTTTATTAATCTATGTCTTTATATCTCAGTGCATGATTAACAAGTCCATAACTCACTTTTTAGGTTAACATCTGGAAGACTTGCTTTGAAAACATATTTCTTTAATGTTAAACCACAGTCTCAGCTTATTATTATAAAAGAATTGCACTTCAGTATTGAATATTCAGTTGGTCAAAGAATATAAGGTTTTACTATCCAATTTATGTGAAGAAAATATGAATATGTTTTTCAGAGGTTAAAATCGCTCAAAATTATAAATAAGGATCAAAACTTAAGAAAACTCATAAAAATATATGGAAACCAAAAGAAACAGCTGGTTAACCACTTTAAAGTACTCCCATGCAAAGTCTGAAGCAAGAGAAAATGTGCCAGCATAAATTGTGGTGATCTTGTTCTCATTTTTTATTCTTCTTCAGGCTGATGTAGCCCTTGGTGTGTTAGTCCAAGCCTAGTTAAAGATAGCTATAGAGCACGGGTGTCAAACTTGCCAGTCATGTGACGTGTCGCGAGGTATCACGACTCTTTGTGCATTGCAGGCAATGGGGTGGGCGCGGCTTTGGTATGATAAAACTGGCCCTCGGGCCGGCAGTTTGACACCCCTGCTATAGAGGATTCTCCTGGCTTCGCTTTGCATCTCCTGCGAGCATCACCCGCCAGGGGAAAACAATCACCAATGTTCTCCTTAATGTTTGGTAAGGCAAGGAATAGTTAGTGTACACAGGCACTTATAATGGCTGCTATAGGCCCCTGTTAAATTATCCAATGAAAGTTACAGGCATGAAGGAGCTCCACACCTGTTATCTGCCAGTCAACTGAACATGGGGCTAGCAGGGTTTTGAGAAAGTGTTAGGCCTGTATCCAGAAATATTCCAGCTAACATGTCACAGATGTGGAGGAGAAGCATGAGGTGAAGTGGAAGGCTAAATTGAGTTCTGTCCTGGATTAGTGCTACAAGGAAATGGCAGTGCTGACTAAAAGTAGCCCGTTAGACAAGTAGACAAAATGGCTCCCCCAACCAACCCTCTTAAAACAATAAAATATACAAAGGAAACTCCTTGTGACAGAAGCCATAGAAAATCTGTTTACACTTCCTTTGGTGAAAAAATTACCAAGATACATCTGGCAACTCTCCTTCTTGATTTAAATTGATCTTTTATGAAGCTCTGGTTTTTAAACACAGGTCTAGCACTCTTTCAGAAGAGCATTAAACCCACATATGTAAACAGAATGCCAGTTAAGACATTACTCAAGCAAATGCCTAAGGAAGCCAGGTTTGTGTTTGTTTGGTTTTGTTTTTTGTTTTTTGTCTCTCCTGCATGTCAGAACTCTCTAGCAACAATGAGGACTTGAAATGAATAAACAAGGAATAAATAAATGTCTCACAGTTCTGCTCTGCGGTTAGCAATGGCACAAGAATTCCGATTAGTACTTTTGCTTTTAAATGTGAAACTTATAAATATGCAGTTCAAAGCAGTTAGCCTCTTTTTTTTCCTCCTGTGTTTACAGTGCAAGAGAAGGAAACCCACGTCACCTTCTGAGAAGGCCCAAACTACACCCCGAATATTTTTTACGCAGCAGAGAGAAAGAAGCCTCTTTATCAAAGTGAAAATGTACCATTGTATTGCAGATTAGACCACAATGGCCGTGGATGTCTGAGCTCTGCAATTGGATCCGAGGGTGCATATTTGCAGCAGACCAATAGATGGCCACAGATGTTTACTAGATCCCAATATTTAGCCCTGTCAGCAACCACATCATTGATGAAGGATGCCATATGGCATCCATGAAAAAGGGAAGAAGTCAGAACAAGTAAAACATTACTTGAAAACTGATTAGAGTAACATAAGACTGAACCCAAATGAAATTGGCTGATGGAAGAATACAGCAGTGAAAAGTCTGAAAAAGACTAAAATGACACATATCCACAGAAAGTGAGATTTGAGGAAAACACAGAAGAGATAAGGCAGAGATGGGGAATCTGTGCCACCTTAGATGTCACCGAACTTCAACGTCCAACATTTTCCTCCTTAATAGTCAAGATAGGGTTGCTAGGAAATGCCATTCAGTGGCCTCTGGAAATTTAGTTTCCCATGAGTCTGATGTATGAGATAATAAGAGTTTAAACTATCACAATTCTTTAAAGTGTAATATTCTATAGAGATGGGTAATCACTAATTCTAATAGATTGAATGTGAAATATTGTATAGGGTAAAGGAATCTTTCTTCTTTGATCTGCCTCCTTGCTTAAAACGAATCCACACAGAGGAATGGTCACCACGATTTTAAAAAGATGCTGAGACTCTAGAAAGAGTACAGAGAAGAGCAACAAAGATGATTAGGGGACTGGAGGCTAAAACATATAAGGAACGGTTGCTGGAACTGGGTATGTCTAGTTTAACGAAGACATGATAGCAGTGTTCCAATATCTCAGAGGCTGCCCCAAAGAAGAGGCAGTCAAGCTATTCTCCAAAGCGCCTGAAGGCAGGACAAGAAGCAACGGATAGAAACTAATCAAGGAGAGAAGCAACCTAGAACTAAGGAGAAACTTCCTGACAGTTAGAACAATTAACCAGTGGAACAACCTGCCTCCAGAAGTGGTGAATGCTCCAACACTGGAAGTTTTTAAGAAGAGACTGGACAGCCGTTTGTCTGAAATGGTGTAGGGTTCCTGCCTGGGCAGGGGGTTGGACTCGATGACCT